>NC_035436.2:78594698-78758697 GCF_002127325.2 Helianthus annuus | reverse complement strand
TTCATCCTAGGCCACCAATAATAATCCTTAAGATCTTGGTACATCTTATCCGCTCCCGGGTGGATAGAGTACCGTGACTTGTGAGCTTCATCAAAAATAACTTCTCTTAAATCACCAAACAAAGGAACCCAAATCCTTTTCTCAAAACATAACGTTCCTTCCTTGTTTGGAACCAATATCTTCTCCATCCCACGGAGATATTCTTTCTCAAGGTTCTCCTCCTTGAGAGCTTCTTTTTGCGCTGCTCGAATGCGTGAGGAAAGATCGGTTTGGATAATCATTTCCATAGCCCTAACCCTTATGGGCTTGATTCTCTCCTTGCGACTTAGGGCATCGGCGACCACATTCGCCTTCCCTGGATGATACTTGATCTCGCAGTCGTAATCATTCAACAACTCAACCCATCGCCTTTGCCTCATATTCAACTCCTTCTGGTTGAATATATGCTGGAGGCTTTTGTGATCTGTAAAGATCGTACACTTCGTACCGTAAAGGTAGTGTCTCCAAATCTTCAAAGCAAAAACCACTGCGCCTAGCTCCAAATCATGCGTGTATAGTTCTTTTCATGCACTTTCAGTTGGCGTGATGCGTAGGCGATAACCTTTTGACGTTGCATCAACACACAACCCAATCCTTGACGCGATGCGTCGCAGTATACCACAAAATCGTCGGTACCTTCCGGTAGAGCTAAGATTGGCGCGTTGCAAAGCTTATCCTTTAACAACTGAAATGCTTCATCCTGTTTGATTCCCCAATCAAACTTTTTATCCTTTTGCGTGAGGAGCGTCAATGGTTGAGCGATCTTTGAAAAATCCTCAATAAATCTTCGATAATAGCCAGCCAAACCCAAAAATTGCCGGATCTCGGTTGGCGTCTTTGGCGCTTCCCAATTCTTGATCGCCTCGATCTTGGTTGGATCCACATGAATTCCACTTTCATTTACCATGTGCCCAAGGAATTGCACGTCTCTCAGCCAAAACTCACACTTAGAAAATTTGGCATACAACTGCTCCTTCTTCAGTAGCTCTAAGATAGCTCTGAGGTGTTGCTCGTGTTCTGCCTTCGTCTTTGAGTAGATCAAGATGTCGTCGATGAACACAATCACGAACTTATCCAGGTACGGCTTACAAACTCGGTTCATCAATCCATGAACACTGCAGGTGCGTTTGTTAAGCCAAACGGCATGACAAGGAACTCGTAGTGCCCATAACGAGTTCTGAAGGCTGTCTTCGGGATACTTTCCTCCTGTATCCGGAGCTGATGATATCCAGATCGAAGATCGATCTTGGAGTAGAAACTTGAACCTTGAAGTTGGTCAAACAGATCATCAATCCTTGGCAAAGGATACCTATTCTTGATCGTCAGCTTGTTCAATTCTCTGTAGTCAATGCACATACGGAAACTACCATCCTTCTTCTTGACAAACAAAACTGGAGCTCCCCAAGGCGAGAAGCTTGGTCGAATAAAACCCTTATCCAACAACTCTTGAAGTTGCGTTGATAGCTCTTGCATTTCAGACGGGGCAAGTCTATAAGGTGCCTTAGCCACAGGCGCGGCGCCTGGAACTAAGTCGATGCGAAATTCCACTTGCCTCTGAGGCGGCAAGCCAGGCAAGTCTTCTGGAAAGACTTCCGGATATTCCCTTACGACAGGGATGTCTTCGATCTTCGGCTCAGCAGCCTTTTTATCCACGATGTGTGCTAGAAAAGCAACACACCCTTTCTTCAGACACTTTCTCGCCTTCAGACAGCTGATAATCCGCAACGGCGTCTCACGCTTCTCTCCATGAACAACAATGGTCTCACCATCGTCGGTCGGAATACGGATAATCTTCTCGTGACAAACAATCTCCGCCTTGTTACTTGCTAACCAATCCATCCCTACTACCACGTCGAAGCTTCCTAACTGGACTGGTAGTAGATCGAGAGCAAACTCACGCTCTCCTAACTCGATTACGCAACCTCTAATCACTTCATTGGCTTCTACTAACTTCCCATTAGCTAGCTCGATCGAATAAGGAATATCTAACTTACTAGCGGCTAAACCAAGCATGTTTCTAAACTCTAGCGATACGAAGCTATAATCGGCACCAGTATCAAACAAAACAGACGCATAGCGTTGGTTTACAGGGAACGTACCAGTAACAACATTGGGATCCTGGCGCGCTTCCCTGGCCTCCATGTTGAAAACTCTTCCACGAGCTTGGGTCAATTCCGGGCAGTTCCTCTTGAAATGCCCTTGATCTCCACAGTTAAAACATCCGGGCCTCTGCCCGTTTCCACCATTGTTCCCAGCTTGGTGGTTTCCCTGGTTTCGGTTCACGGTGCCTGCTTGGTTAGCACGGTTTCCATTTCCTCCTTGATTTCCTTGTGGGCGGTTCCCAGCACCACCACGGTTGTTTCTATTCCCATTTCCTCCTTGGCCTCCCCGGCCAGCATTAGCCCAACAGAAATCTTTCGTATGACCAGTCTTCCCACAAGACTCACAAACCCTTAGACTGCAGCGACCAGAGTGATGTTTTTGACATGAGTTGCACTTGGGCTGTGCACCCATGTATCCCCTGCTCTTCTTGCTACCACCAACTGAATCTTGAGCTGGTGTATTCGATTCTCCCTTCTTGACCACCGTCCCGGTGCTTTGCTTGAAACTTGAAAACTTCCGCTTATTACCACTAGATGACTCCACATGAGTCTCCTTTTTCTTGGGTTCAATCTCCTCGAACTTGTTTAACCGAATCGCTTCTTCAGTGAGAGCCACACTGAGATCAATGGCCTCTGTGATGGTAGCGGGTTTGGAAGAAGTCACCATACTGATTATCTGAGGAGCCAGTCCCCAGATGAAGCGCTCAACCCTTTTAAACTCGGGCGTAACCATATAAGGTACCACGTGAGACAGATCGTGGAATCTCTGAACATATTCCGCTATCTTCGACCCTTCCATCTTTAAGTGCCAAAACTCAGTTTCAAGCTTTTGAATCTCCGCGCGAGAGCAGTACTTCTTCCGCATAAGCTCTTTCAATTCGGCCCAAGACAGGGCGTAGGCGGCAGCTTCGCCTAGAGTTTGCACTTGAAGGTTCCACCAAGATAGGGCTCCATCTAGAAACAGCCCTGAAATGTAAGTGACCTGCTGGTCGATCGCACATTTGCTCATACGGATGGTGGAATCAGTCTTCTCTGCCCAACGAATGAAGGCAACAGCACCGCCCGTGCCGTCGAAGTTTGTGGGCTTACAGTCCAGAAACTGCTTGAAGGTGCACCCTGCACATTTGTTTTAATATAGGAACTGTATTAGCAGTTGCTACAGGAATCCAATTAGACCATGGTACGTCTTAAAGACTTAGGGTTACCATGAGGGGGATTCTGGTTGCCATTGCCGTTGGAACTACTCCAGCTGGGTCCTCCCTGCGATGCAGCATACTGAGCAATCGCGGCAGCAATGATTCCTTGCAGTTCTTCTTGAGTCGTGGGCATCGGCTGCGGTTGACGTCTTGGTGCCATTTTCTAAAGATGCGTACGTCGATTAGGCCATAGAAATCATACGTATATAGTAATAGTAATAGCATATAACATCTCATGTTATCAATATATCACACACAACATCCCATGTCCAACATCCCATGTCCAAATATAAAAATAATCAATCAAGTAAATCAGATATGATGAGAATGCGGCGATTGCATATATATCAAGACCATAAGCATAGTAAGTGTGTTAGTACATCCATCAATCACATAGGGGTTACATCACCCCTGTACAAAATACATCATATCAGTGTTACATACAATCAATACATCACATGTATCAACAAAAATCTGTGTAGTCAAATGGTCTTCAAAAGCTGTGCATAACAATCGCGGCTGTCTCACCCGTGTCTACCCTGGTAACGTCGATGATCTCTAGAAGGGTGGTGGTGGTGGAGGATAATGTAGGCGGCGAAAGAGAAGCCAATCCTCCTCCAAGGCCTGCTGGGTGCGGATCACGGATGCAATCTGCTGCTCTAGGATCGAAAGTCGAGCGGCAATGTCAGGAGGAAATGACCGAAATGGCTGAGTAGATGAGGATGACGGACCAGAACAAGGAGGCATCTGAGCTCTCTCGAGCTCCTGCAAACGCTGAGAATGGGAATCATGCTGAAGAACAAATGACATCAACAGGTCCTCTAGGGTATGCCCCATATGAGGTGGATCGACAGGTGGCATAACGGGTAGCGAAGACCAGAAAGAAGGCTCGCTGGCAGTGCCAAAAGGCATAACAGGAAAAGATGAAGTGGATGCTGAAACAGGAGATATCTGAGGCATGACAGGCATGGGCATCGATACATGGCCAAATGGGTGGGCTGAAGAGCCCTCTCCAGGCCCCGCTGGAGGTATGACAGAAGGAATCTGAAACGAGAACTCAGGATGGTGAGCATCAGTGCGGTGAGGAGGAAGCGGCGGAACATCCTCGTCAGCCGGTATCCAACCGTGCTGAGCCTCCTCGTCAGGGGGATCCATGTGCTCTGCAAACAGAGCATGCTCGGGCTCAATAGGTAAGGGATCAACAGGAGCTAAAACAGGATCAACGTGAGCAACAACAGGATCAATATGATCGACATGAGGGTCAACTGGGACGTCAGCGATCGGAGGGTCAACAAGAGGATCAACAACATGGTCAGCATCTAACAAAGGCATATCATCAACAGGAACGTCGCCAAGTGGCTGATCCGCCAAAATAGGATCAATAGGAACATCAGCATGCGCCAAACCATGCTCATGTGCGGGATCGAAAGCAGCGGCCTGCTCTGGAGCTACTGCAGGCTCGGGATCGACAAACGCCATATCGAAGTCAAAGTCCGGATCGATAGGATCGAAAGGGTCGGCAGGGTCAACGGGGTCCTCTACAGGCTGGTCCATGTGAACGAACTCAATATCACGGTCTGGATCGAATCCAGGGGGAAATACAGGGTCAGAATCCTCGATATCGTCATGCTCAAAAACAAAGCTCGGCATAGGAGCGGCAGATGACGCCTGGTCAGGATCCGAGTCATGAACGAAAAGCTGCGTGCTCGCCACATGTGATGGAGCAGATGCCACAGACTCAAAGGAGTCTGGGGCTGGAGAATGAACAGGCGAGTCTCCGACAGGAGCACCGGCGATCATCAAAAGACCGCCAGCGGGCAAAAGAGCTGGGTCAGGATCCTCGTCCTCGTATAGCTCATCATCGAAAAGATCAATATCGCCACCAGCCTCGGCATCAAGCATAAGCTCATAAGCTGGGTAGGATGCAAGAGGAATCGGGGCGGGAATCACAGCGAGAGGAAGATCCGCAGCAGGGCCACCAACGATGGGCTCATCGACGCCGTCAGGTAGTGCGAACGGCTGAAAGTCGTCGTCGTCTGTACTGGTATAATCCGAGGTGTGCACCTCGTGCTCTGATGACGTAATCTCGTCTGACTCCATGGGTCGGGGTCCGGTAGTGTCCGAGTCTCCAGTATCTGAGGTGTCCATGAGTCTGTAATACAATCACAAGTATGTACAAATATCAGTAAATCAGGTAATCACACAAGTTACCACATAATAACCACATATTCCTCCTAGTCCCACTAGCCTCCCAGCCTCCCAGACTGTTCTTCCTAGTCCCACTAGCCAACTTCTCCCAGCCTCCCAGACTGACTCCCTAGTCCCACTAGACAACATCTCCCAGCCTCCCAGACTGACTCCCTAGTCCCACTAGACAACTACCTCGATCCGTTAGATCGAGCCTCGGCCTCCCAGACCGAGCCTCAGCCTCCCAGACTGAGCCTAAAAATAATAAAATATGCTCAACATTTGTTTATAAAAAGTTTTGGATCTGGACTTAAGTGGTATGCAGAAAAACATTTTCGTGAGAGCCCTAGTGATCATAGTCTAGACTCAAAATGAACCCTAGTTCGCTATGATCAGAGCTCTGATACCAAGCTGTCACACCCTGGCTTTGCGGAAGCGTGGTTAATTTGGTGTGACTTCTTAATACCATAGCTTAATCATAACAAGCTATATGAATTTAAAATCATGCAAAGTCATCCATTGAAAATAAAATTGTCAAACATTGTCTAAATGGGTAAACACCCAACAACCATTACTTGTCTTAAACAGTACAACCACTACCATAATGCAACATAAATAAACATGGTTCAGGGGCCATGGCTTGTCCAGGAAAGAGCCATGAGCCTTGAACCCGGATGACTCTGCGTCTAAATGCAGCGGGAAATCCTGCTAAACCGTGCCAGATCCTTAATTCCCTGAAATACATGTAAGTTGAAAAATCAACAATAATGTTGAGCGAGTTCATGCGAAAATGAGTAAATAAACCTTTATCTTTATCAAAAACCCTGGTATGTAGCAAATAAGGAAATAAAAGAGATCACCAATGGGTTGCAAGTCCACTGATATGTGTGAAGTGCAAGTAGGGATGACTCAAACCTAGCGGATTTATGCGTCGGGCACTAAGTCACCCCGAGGTCCGTTCAGCTGGACCTGGGGCTGGGCTCGCTACACCCAGATAGATCTACCGCTCCTGTCCCTCGGTCCTCAACGAGGATTAATGGCCTCAAGTTTCTGCCTACCCACTCACATGATCTAAGTAATAACACTCCTTATGCTAACCATACCATGTATAACATATCCATAATCATTGTAACATGTATTTCACCCCCGCAGTTTATAAAACTGAAAACAGTTAAGAGAAAAGGGGGACATGAACTCACAGTGAACGCGTCACAAAATCAAGCAATCCAATATCCAAGTGCTGTGCAACGACCTACATGTGCTAATTCTATTAGACGGATGGCCGTGCTTTAGCTTCATAGTTTACATTTTTAGGAGACGGTTAGGCAACCGTTCCGTGTGTATACTTGATAACGCAATCTCCTTCCCAAGGATGGGGGGATTTAAATATATGTACACTTGTATCATTTTATTAAGTCCCACTTAATATATTTTATTTCTTATTTCAAAATATAATCATTTTTCTCAAAAATAATATATTTTCTCTTTACATAATACTTTCCAAAATAATACGTTGACAACATACGTGTCGATGAATATTTCCGCGTAATGCGTAAGTTACGTTTTAAATGATTAGGTGGTAATAGAAATTACCATTGTAACTTTTATGCTTGTCGTATGAGCGTTTGTATTATTTTGGGTTTGACAAGTTAGTAAATATTATTTTTACTCTAAAAATAATATTTATACATTTTCACAAAATAATCATAAACAGTGTTGTGACAAAATATATTTACCGAATATATATTTATTACGTTTAGTTTTGTGAAAAATCCCACCTCCGATTATTTATAAATAAAGTTGTGGCGAAATATATTTGAAAACATGTCAAAGTAGTCTAACACTTGTAAATAATTCTAAGTGTTAGATTTTTAGAAAATTTCGCCAGAGTTTCCCCTGTAACTGGAGGTGGCCACGCTTTCAAGCGTATCATTTTCTTTTACAAAATCATCTCAACAATTTATCAAATCAACCGAATCAATTTTCAACACTTCAAATAGAAGACTAGTATGTAAAACCGCGTTGTTTCATGAACTTGTAGTTTTTACAAAATCTACGGTGTAGGTCTCGTTATTTTTGGTGGATCTATTCACAACATAGCTTAGTCTTGCAAAAACCTCGTTTTTGGCACAAATCACTTCTTACAACTTCCCGACAATTTTTGTAAACATTGTTATTTTGTCGGATCTTTTATTCTACAAGTGTTTATACACTTGTAGTTTATAAAAATCGTATTTGTTAACACTTTATCCATTTTTATAAAAACATGATTTTCTCGACACCCGGTCCTACGAATATACCACTTGTACATACGTAGATCGGCTCGTTTTAAATACTATTTTTCACGTTAAAACATTTTTACACAAGTTCATGTTTCCCGTGTGGTGGAGTTTCACCTTTTAACCCTTGTACCAAAGAAACAAGTGTATGTCAAGATACGTGATCCTAACAAAGTCGGGTTAAACGATGATGAGAGCCACCACATCATAGATCGGGCCATTTTAATCAACCTGTTCAAATACTACGACTTTTACACGCGTTTTGAGCTTTTATCCAACGATATACACGTTTTAGCAACTTTAAAGTTCCATTAAGCGGGTTACCGACATTCAACCGACAAATATCCTTTTAACCACTTTAGACATGACCAAAAATGAGTTTTAAACGTTATACCTCTAGCTCGGGGCTAGGGAAGAAACTAGTCGAAAACTGCGTGGATAATAGCAAACGGTAGAGGTCCTCCGCGTTCCGTTTGTTCCGAGCTCCGTTGTACGTAACCACCGACACTTGAGTATACTTGGAATGTCAAGACTTGAACCGAAAAACGGATGGGTGGTGGGGCTAGTGTTCGGCCGAGAGGGAGAGCAAGGGAGGGAGAGAGAGAGTGAAGGTGAGGTGTGTGTGTGTTTAGGTGTGAGAGGTGAGGATATTTATAGAGAAAGTTGCCTCGTTCTTCGCGTAATCTAATTTAATATAATAAAGGACGTACTCTCCCGGTCCCACTAGTTGGCCGATTCCATTGAGTTGTAATGGTGCTCGGTTCGTTTCCAAACGTTCAGTTACGGTTTAGTTTGGTTAAGTGCGTTAACTTTAAGGTCTAACCCCGTTAGTTGTTTTAGTGCATTAAAAGCGGGTGTTAGGGTAATCAGGGACCCTAACTGGCTCAGAAAAGTACTAATATTAATTTTGGCAATATTTTTATGTTCCGGGTATTGTCCGGTTGTTCGGTCGGATAGTAATCCGTTAAAGTGCTTAAGATATCCGTTAAGCGTCATAAATAATATTTTTAGCGACACAATTTATTCTGCAAAGTGTCGGGAATAATTCCTCATATTTTGGCACTTTATTAATTAGCTAGAAGCTAGTGTGTTGATAAAAGTGCTGTGTTCCGTGCTTAAAGTATGTTTTAGGCACATCCAAATCTCTATATCTTATTCCTAGAGACGTAATCATACAACCCTTGTATCCCTACACACACTATGGGTGTAGTAAAATAATTCTGGCTCATTCAGGCCTTTAGAGGCAGTGTTTGCCTGATGCTGGCTATACCAGCAAGTTCACTGTGTATCCGTTTAGTGCTACTGTGCTTTTGTGCATCATGCTTGTCACTAAGGTTCAGTAAATAAGTAGTGTAGTGACAGGAATATCAAAGTATGATGCAGATATGTACAAGTACCAACAATCAAGTAGCAGTTTATCAGCAAACTCAGTAAAGCACAGTAATTAGGCAACAATTAATAATTAATTAGGTCGTACGGATACCTGGTTTTGAGAGGGTTGTCACATAGAGTGGGCTGCAAGTCAGATTTTGAAGTTTGACAGCTTTAGTCCCTGTACAAAATTTGACGCTTTTAACCCACTTTCTGGGTTGCGTAAAGGCGTTAGGAATAAGTAACTTGGTTTATGCCCGAAAATTCCGTGGGTGTCGGTTCGTTTGGTCGTACAGTCGCGTTTTTCTTTTATTGCGACGAACGCTTTAACGAACACGAAAACGACCCAAATTGCGCAACGAATGATATTTTTGCATTCCTATCGATAAAATACAAGATATTAGGTATACCCGGGGTATGACCGAGCATCAAATGTTCCGGGTTCATTAAAAGGTCACTCAGAGGTAAGAATTAACATGTTGACGCTTTTAACCCCTTTAACTTGCAAACTTGCGCGTATTATCACTTAATGGCATAAAACCCTTAAATGGCCAATATTAGACATTCCCGTGAGTATGATTAAACATCATGAAGCTCCCAGTTCGTTAAAAGGTCATTCGGAGGTAAGAATTACCATGTTGACGCTTTTAACCCTTCGTCGCGCAAGGTGCATATGTCTGTTGACTTCGTCTTATGTCTTGTATTGAGTCATGTAATAGAATTGATAAACCTAGATGCGTAGTTCGAAAGAAATGGGAAACAGGTCAGAACCAGCAGGTTCACACGAAGTGGCCAGTTCGTGCGAACTGGCCAGTTCGTGCGAACTGGCATGTGCTAGTTCGTGCGACCTGGTTCATCTATAAATAGTGAGTCTTGGTTTCTCATTTGTAACGTTGTGATTCCGGTAGCGAAGCTCTGCCGAAGACTCTCCAGCTCGTGTATTTTTGCCAAATCAATACAAGAGATAGTTAATCTACTTCTAAGTGCATATCAAGCTGAATGAAGATCAAATCAATGAATTCCGCCTCTGATTTGGTCAAGAACTCTTCTGATCGACTCGTTTAGATCGATTCCCCGATCCTACAAGTGGTATCAGAGCTCAGGAGGAAGAGTTCTTACCATTTCAGCTTTTTTTCTTCAAAATCATCTCACTTCTACTCATTTTCTACACTTTTTCTTCAAAATTTCAACGAATCTACGGTTAAAATGATCTGATTTTTACATATAACACGTAAAACTAAGTTTTAATCAATCCTTGAAAAAATCAGACCTAAAATCAACCTAAAACTTGATAAAATTTGACAAAATCATATCAGATCGTTCGACAATGGTTCAGATCGTGTGACATCATCATCAGTTTGCACGAGTTGCTCTTCAGATCGTGTGAAATAATTCAGTTTGCACGAGCTGAATAGTCCAGTTCGCATGGAGTGTTCAGGTTGTTTGAAAAAGTATTCCAGCTTGCACGGTTTGGGCAGATCGCACCAGTTCAGTTCGCACGGTTTGAAAAAATAGTTCAGGTCGTACGGGGTGTTTGAAAGTGAACCAGGTCGTTTGAAGTTTGAACCAGCTCGCAAAAAGTGATCCAGGTCATGCGAGGTGATCCAGTTCGTTTCATCCAGTTCGTTACAAATCTCCAGTTCGTTTGAGAAATCTGTTATTGTGCACTTTTTAAAAACCGAAACATGGATTCTGAATTTTACAACGTGTTTGCTACTCCGATCACTATGGCTCAGAACGTGAACTTAGAAAATGAAATGGGCAAAAAGCAAAAACCGCCTAAGCTCATGAATATCGAGGAGTATAACAGTTGGGAAGAACGTTTCGAAAATTGGGTTCAAGCGAATCATTTAGATGCATGGGAATGTGTTGAACAACGATATGTTAGACCAATTGATGAATACGGAGAGGTTGTTGCTATCAAAGATTTAGATGATGATGATGAGAAAAAGAAATACAAAAGTGAAAAGATGATGATCAGTATATTGCAACAAGCTATTAAGGAAGACATCTTGATTTTATTGCAACACAACGGAAGTGCACACTCAATGTGGAAAACACTAAAAACGAAGTTTGTTGGAAGTCAAGATATGATCAGGAACAAAAAATCGCTTTTGAAGAAAGAATTTGATCTATTTCGTGGATTGAAAACTGATAACACCAAGCAGATTATAGAAAGATATTGCAATTTGGCGGTTAACATGAAGCGATTGAACATCAAGAAAGATAGAGAAGAATGGGTTGAAAAGTTGGTCGATGCGTTGCCACAAGATGTTTGGGGCACGTATCTTATGATGTTGAAGAATACTGATGAATTTTCAAATCTATCGTTGAGCAAGTTTATTGAAAAACTCGAAGTTCAAGAGATGGAACAACGGAAGATGGCGAAAATGAAGGACTTTAATGGTGAACAAGACATTGGTTTATACTACAAAGGAAGTACGATTGATAAGACCAACATTGCACCAAAGATCGAAACTGTATTTAACGCAAAAAGGTCTTCTGGAGGGTCATCTCATGGATTAAACAATAGTACTGGATTCTCTTCATATCCATCATTCGATCCAAATTTTTCAGCAACCAATACTAAACCGCAAAGCTCATACAGCAATAATGGCCAAGTATTACAATGCAACATTGCATTAAATCTTCAAAATGGTCAGAATTTCTCGGAAGAGTTTGCTAAAGGTCATATGTCTTTATTGGTGACCGTGTTAGAATCTTATTAGAGTTTGGTTGCGGGCAGAATCGGAAATCCTATGTTGACCAAAGAGGATTATGATCAGATTGATGCTGAAGATATAGAGTTAATGGATATAAAGTGGTGTATGGCTAGTGTGTTGAGAAGAGCTGAGAAGTTTAAACAGATCACTGGAAGAGATGATTTCCGTGATGCTGGAACTTCACCTTTAGGTTTTGATAAATCTAAAGTTACTTGTTTTCGTTGCAGGGAGAAGGGGCATTTTAAGCGAGAATGCACAAATCGCGAAGCAAGTGGAGCTCAAAATCCATTCGGCAACAATGATTATCATCGAAAAGCGATCTGTCATCAAATTGCTTAACAGCCACAAACTTCACATGCTAGGAAGGATCTGATCGAAGAGCCATCAAAGAGAGCTTGTTATGGTCTGATAGATCAAGATGATGAGAGATTTTCAGAAGGTTTTAACTGGAATAATTATGATCCTAACAGACCTTCAAATATGAAAGCATTTGTTGCTCAAATTTTTGAAGATTTAACTGCTAAAGATGAAATGGAATATACTTATTACGAATCTCAACAATTCAGTCCTACAAAGAAAGAAGAAGAAACAGTTTCAACAAAAGAGGCTTCAGAAAAAGCTCCAATCTTTGATCATTCATCAGATGAAGAGAGTGATGACGAGAAATTCGAAAACTTGAATTTTATAAAAGAGAATTTTCACCTAAAAGATATAATTTGTATTTTGCAGGTAAAATGGAAGAGATCAAAGAAAGACAAGCTGCGAAAAAGAAGAATCATAAGGCAGCAACTGTTAAAGAAAAAGATGACAGTGATGATGAAAATGTTCGAGTGATAAAGAAGCAGGTTAAAGAAAGTCCAGCTATCAAGATTGAGAAGGAAGCTGATACTAAAAAGATGCCTGAGAAGTGTGAAAATTGTGATACAGTGAAAAGGCACAACAACAAATTGATTCATAACATGAACAAATTGAAAGAATCCTATGATGTGTAAAACAAATCTATGAATCAATACAACAAGTCAAGCAATGAACAAGCGATAGCTATGAAGACACTCAATGGAGCATTCATGACAAAGCAGAAAATCATCAATTAATACATTGAGAAATGTGCTGAGCTTGAGCAAAAATTGGAAACTCAGAGGATAGAAACTGAGAGGGTAAACAGGTTATTGAAAAGTTATTCATGTGCTTCTTACGTAATTAACATGATTTACCCTACTGAAGAGGAGAAGCCTGAAGTAAAAAAATACTAGTAAGAAACATAGTACCGATTATACAAAGTGTCCACCTCCGCTTGAACAAGGATATTCTCCATGAAATCCTAATTCAGAAAGAGTCAAAAAGGCAACCAATTTAAAGTGGGAATCTGAACCTTCAGATGGATTGCCAGATAATATTGACATCATATTCACTGCATCTGACACTGATCAACAATCTGAATTGATTAAGAAAGTGGTGGATCATGTGTTAGATAAAGATTAAACGGAGGAGTCAAAATTAGAGTCTAACAATTCAAATCCAACAGTTGAACCGGTCAAAAGGGTTTATAATAAAGATTTTCTGATGTCACAAAATAATTTGAATGACGAAACATTCAAAGTAGCATATACTTTGAATGATTCCGACAAATTATAAACTGATGAAGAATTTCCAATAAGAGGTGTTAAAACTGAAATGATTAAAAAGGTTTTCAAATTAACAGAAATTAATATTTCTGAAATAAAAGATGTAAATCTTACTGAAAAACCTAAAAAGTACACATCAAGGGTTCAACAAAGACTAAACAAGAAAAAGGGTTACAGTTCTGGTTCTGGTTATCGAAAGAAACCAAACCATAACAGTAATTTCAAAAAGAAGGGATTAGGTTTTATTCCACCAGAAAATTATAAAAATGAGAAAATTTATAAACCAAAAACTAAATTTGTTTCAGGAACATCTTCTAAAGAAGAAGAAAGAGCTCATTCTGGAAGCAATCGAACAAAGAATTCCTTGCTAAGAAACAAGAAGCAATGAAGAATGATGTTGCTCAGAAGAAGAAGGAAACAAGAACCTGTTATCAATGTCAAAAAAATTGGGCACATTGCATTGAACTGTCCAAAGACAGCCCAAACAAAACAGGGAGTTTCTGAAAAATTGAAAGAAAAGATGGTTGATATTGAACCACCAACCAAACAATTTAAAGTGTTAAAAAATTCAAAATTTAAGGTTGGTGAGAGTTCAAAAAGATTTTACAAAAGAAGAGTGAATCTTAACAATCAAAAGTGGGTTGTTAAGAAATCAGATGTAAATTCTGGCGATGAATTTGTTTCTTTGGAAGCAAAGGAGCCACATTCTGGCGATGAATCTGACTCGTCAAAGTCAGAGGAGCCACAAGTTGAGCTAAAAACTGAAAATTCAGTTCCACCAATGGATGATGTCAACTTTCCACCATTGCGGACTGAAAATTTTAAACAAAAAGTTGGAAAAGTAGAGATTTCGAATTAATTCTATTTTGAAAAGAAAGAATTTGATGTCGAAAAAGCCTTTAACCCTAAAGTTCTAAATATTTTTGGAAAAATGGTTGACGGGAAGGTCAAAGGGGTAAAGGAATACTATGAAAAGAAGAAGAAAGGAAAGAAACCAAGAAATGATGACTCGGAATCTCCCAAGGACCGTCAGGCTTGGGAGAATCTCTTTAACTGAAAATCCTGACTTGCCGGAGCTCCCAAGTTGGTAATCGTGGAGCATGAATCGGCATCATTCTTGAAAATTAGTTTTGTTGATTTAACTTGAAATAACTTTCATACAAGTTGATTAAAGAAAAGGAAAAGTGAACTTACAAGTGGTATATTTGAAAACAATGTGATGAAACCCCATGTTTGTGAAATAATAAACAAACTAATTTTCTGGAAAAACCATTTTGATTAAAACAAACTTAAGTGTTTTGAAATCATAATGGGAAAATAGTTTGTTGTCAGGGGGAGTTCTAATTGTTTAAGCCAAAGTGGATGGCGAATTGAAGCAATTCACATCAGTTTGTCAGTTTATTTGTACAGTTTATTGCGTTAATTTTCAAATTTTCCTTGAAAATCAAAAATTGAAACATATTTTTGATTTTAGGGGGAGTAAAAAATTTTAGAAATTTTGAAAATTTGAAAAATAAAAAAACATGATAAAATCTAAAAAGCCAAAAACATTGAAAAATTCAAAACGAGTTTTGTTGTGAAAAAAGAGGAAATGATAGTATATCAGTGGACTATCACAACATGCTAAAGCAATGGAAAGTCAAAATGTTTTTAAACAAGTCTCACTGATGATGTGACAGTAGACTTCGCACGACTAGTAGATTGAATTTGAGATATAAACCTAAATATCAATACTTACTTATCACGTGGGGAACATCTCTCGGATATATGGGTAACCCCCGAAATCTTGTTTGAGAGATTGCCTGATTCCGAGATACTAGGTCTTTATGCTGTTTGATATCTGGGGTATTATACCTAGTCTTCTGATATTGCAGAAGCAATGGCCTAGACTTCGTATAATACTTTACGCGCTTTACTGCTTTTCAATAAAAGAAAAAACCCAAAAAGAATGTGTTTCAACATAAAATTGTGAAAAATCAAAAAGATTTTATTTCATCTTATTTTCGACAACTGATGTTGAAAAGCTGATTTTCAAAATCCCGAGTGCTAAACATGATGAACAACAACAAGTTTGGGAGAGTTTGTTTGAAAAGAAAAATGATTTTGAAAAGTTTAAATGGTTTCAAATTAATGAACAAAATTTGTGAAATGATTAAATGATTAAATGAGTTTTTGAAACCAAATTTGAGTATTACAAATACTAGTGGTTAATTAGAAATTAAAATTGTTATAAGATAATCTACAAGTGGTTTCAAAAATTGTTAAATTTTAAAAATTGTGAAACTTACTTTTGGGTAGAGTATATGCAGGTAAAAGCTTTGAAAGAGCTAGGTTTCGAATTCTGAGGATTTGCGTATGCAGATTAGAGCCAGATTTCTGATCCTGTTGCTACGGAAAGCCAGGAAACGTTCCTGAATTGGTGAAATCTGTAAAGCCAGGTTTTCGATCCAGTCGGCCAGCTAAAGTTTGCATCTCCTTTATCGTGGATGGCGATGGCATGCGCTCGATCGCCTGAACCTTTTCCGGGTTGACCTTGAATCCATCTTTTGTGACGATGAACCCAAGGAATTTTCCTTCTTCCATTCCAAACGAGCATTTACCCGAATTGAGCTTCATATTAATGCTTCGCAGAGTTTGGAATGTCCTCTCAACATCTTGGAGCATGGTGTTTTCTTCCACGCTCATGACGACAAGATCGTCCATATAAATCTAGACACTTTTGCTGATCTGTTCACCAAAAGTGTCGTTCATCAATTTTTGATAAGTTGCGCCTGCGTTGCGTAACCCAAACGACATCTTTGTATAGCAAAAATTTCCCATAGGTGTGCGGAACGCCGTTTTATCTTCATCCTCTATTGCTATTTGTACCTGATGGTAACATTTGTAGCAATCGAGGAAACACTTCCATCTGAACGGTGCGAGATTGTCGACCTTTTCGTCGATCCCTGGAAGTGAGTAGCAGTCTTTGGGGCAGGCTTTGTTGAGGTCTTTGTAATCGACGCACATGCGCCAGCCCCCACTTGCTTTTTCTACCATAACCTGGTTTGCCAACCAGGTTTGGTATTTGACTTCCCGTAGAATCCCTGCAGAGCGCAGTTCCTTGACCTGATCATTCATTGCGCTATTTTTTGCGGATCCCAGGTTGCGTCTTGCATGGACCACGGGCTTGATACCTGGCAAGGTATTCAAGCAGTGTTTCGCTATCTCGTGCGGGACTCCTGTCATATCAGAAGGAGTCCACGTGAATATGTCTTTGTTCCTGAAGAGTAGCTACTTCAGGCGCGCTTTGATATTGTTGGACAGGGCGTGACCCAAGGTGACCGTTTGGTTGGGGTACTTTGCATTAAGTACCCACTTTTCCGGTTCAGTGTTGGAGGTCATCCTTTCCATTTTGGTCGGACTCAGCTCGTCCGTAGACATAACTTCTCTGCGAGCATAAATGATTGTGATCCCCGTTTCGATTGGGAAACCGACAGCAGAGTGGGGAAGGGACGTTATCATGTTGAAGTCGCCCTGTGATTCTCTGCCGAGAAGCACGTCATATCGGGAGGTGTGTGCTTACCGTTGGTAAGGCGCACCGGAAATGTAATTTGGCCGAGAGGGAACACTGTTTCCCCTGAAAACCCAGCCAACGGGTAATCCACCAGCTGCAACTGATTTTTGTCCTCCTGATCGAACTGGTTGAAGCATTGTTCATATATTATGTCGGAGGTGTTGCCCGGGTCTATAAATAGATGCTCGGTGCAGTAGTGTGCTAGGTAGCCGATGATTACTACGGCGCGCCTGTCGTGCGGTCCGCCTCGAACCTTGGGGAAAATGACCTGTTCATCACGCCAGTCGTCGTCCCCCCTCCTTGCCGCCTTGCGCGGCTGTCTGTGGCCCCCACTGATCATGTGGGTGGTTGCCACATACATGGCTTTCTTGCCACTAGAGGTGCCCTCATCGTATGGAGTAATGCGCTTGTTTTGCTTTGGTGCTTTCGGTAACAGGTGTTGCAGTTTTCCCTCCTTGAGGGCTCGCTCAATCTCTTGGCAGAGACTGATGCAATTGTGTGTGGTGTGGCCAGTATCCTTATGATATTCACAGTACTGGCTGGTGTCCTGCCCTTTCTTGGATTTCATTGGTAGGGCAGGTTTCAAGCTCTGTTCTACCGCGAGAAAAACCTCCCTTGGTGACTTCGTGAGCTCGGTCCAATTGCATTCCCGAGGCTTTTTCTTTGATGCCCTTTGTTCTCTCTGGGCATTTATTGTTGCTCTGGCATCGAGCTGGGACCCTCGCGGAGCGTATGACTTGGAATCGTTGTCACACCCCGATTCCCAATGGGCCCGGATGGGTATAGTCGTGATGGTTGGATAACAGTTATCACAATATAATAATATGCAGTGGAAGTATTAGAGTGAAAATATAAATTTCAATAAAGCTTGAATATATAAAAGTATTACAAGCATTCGATACAAGCCCACAGACGGGATCTAATAAACATAGCTTTAGACATCATAGGCCCTAAGCATCAGGAGTTGCAAATTCCTTAGCCTTAATTCTAGTTGACCGGTATTCCCAGCCTATAATAAGGTTCGGTTCCTGCGGTTCAATCTTTTGAAAATACGTCAGCCAAAGCTGGTAAATACAATTAACTGACTCTTTGGAAAATAGTTATTTGAAAAGAGTTTTATACATAGAGAAAACCCGTAGGTGATCTTTTAAAAATATCTTGAGATTTATTCTTGTTACCAGATTTACATACTTGATTAACCCATTGGGACGCCCGGACACAGTACCATTAACCCCCAATCATTTCAATTATCAAGCAAAACGAAATAAACTGTATTCTTACATTTTTGAGCAATCATAGGCGACTTACTTATGTAATACCCGCTCCAATTGGCATAATTGTTATCCCAAGTTTAAAGCTAGAATAAGTTAAAAGTATTTACCTTTTTGCTAGCTTCAAATCAACAAGATTATAATTTAGCAAAAAGCCGCAAGTCTAAGTACTATTGACCCAAGTCCGATTATCTGGGGGGTACTATAGTCTGGAATGAACAGATTTATTATCTGTTAGAATGTATACGGGCCAAAGGTAGTTCCTTTAAATATGACCCGATACTTAAGAATAGGTTCGCTAGATTAAGCGTATACCAAATAGAATGTGGTTTAAACCCAACAAGTACTAGTACTTGTATAATATGGGTAAACAAAGTACATTTTGGATTTTGAAGTGAAAATGATAAGGTTAAACCCGTTTCGGTAAACTTACGTAAACTAGTTACGTAAGTCTAACCGTACGTGTATAAGCGATAACGGGTAATCGGATGATTCATCAACAAGTTCCATATGCCAATATACTTTAAACAAGTTATAATATCAGTAGGATACCAACTTATATGCCCGTTAAGTTTTTAAAATCAAATTATGCCTCATAAGGGCGTTTTGGTCATTTAGCGACGTATAAAAGGAACTTGCATATAATCTGATGTTACGAACATAAACATTCTAAGAAAACACTTAATTTGTGATATAATATCAGTAGGATATCAACATATGTGTGTTTTATAGTTTAAGACCAAACTATGCACCGTAGGGGCATTTTGGTCATTTCACACATAGTTTTAAAAGCTAATTTGGGATTTGAGTTTATAACATATAACTACTGTAAAAACATTTTAAATAAGTTATAAAATCAGTAGGTAACAAGCCTTGGTTGGTAAATATGGTTTAAAACCATACTACGCGCCAAAAATGCGTTAAAGTCGTTAAATGACGATAGAGTGAATTGCAAGTTTTGTCCTTTATCTTTAGGCCATTTTGCAAGTTTTGTCCTTTATGTTTAAATTTGACGAGTTTTGTCCTTTATGTTTGAAAATCAAGCACGTTTTACCCTTTGGGGCAAAACGTGCATGATTTTTAAGGACAAAACGTGCTTGATTTTTTAAACATAAAGGACAAAACATGCTTTATTTTTAAACATAAAGGACAAAACGTGCTTGATTTTTAAGGTCCAAAGGGTAAAACGTGCTTGATTTTTAAACATAAAGGACAAAACTCGTCAAATTTAAACATAAAGGACAAAACTTGCAAAATGACCTAAAGATAAAGGACAAAACTTGCAATTCACTCATGACGATATTTACGATGTTTTATGAAAACTGATGTTATAACCAGGTTTATATGGTCAAGATATGCTATTTAGTATAACACATCAGTAGGTAAAAGGTTTTATATGAAGATTATGCTTTAAAACCATTTTATGTGCCACAAGGGCATTATCGTCATTTAAGAACGTAATATAAGAACTTGTACGTAAACTCAGTTTATAATCTGATTTGATATCCCAAAATAACCTAATTATGATATTACATCAGTAGTTAATGAGTTTAGTATAAGAAATTACGTTTAAAACCGTTTTATGCGCCGAAAGGCATTTCGGTCACTTTAAAGCGTAATTTACGATATTATACGAAAACTTGGTTTATGATTAGATTTGTAACATCAAAATATGTTAAACATGTTAACATATTAATACCTAAGTCATTGCAAGTACATTGGTGTCTAAAACCTTATTTTTGCTAAAAAGGGCATAATAGTCAAAGTATGGCATTTTAATGGAAACTTGCATAAAACTCACATTACTATTATGATCGTGTAATATAACCTCAGAGGGTTATGCTACATCATATTACGATCATAATGGAACCTTAAATCAGTAGCATACTAGTCTAATTCGGTTCATAATCGAAAATCAAAGGAGAAGTCAAACTTTGCGACTTTCGGTTGCGAACCGACCCTAAAACTGGAATTGACGAGCCGAACATGTTTACACATGTTCTAAAAATTATTACTAAGTTGTTTATGTGATAAAACATATTTTAGAACACCTTTAAACTCAGATCGTAATTATTTCAAAATCTGCCCCGTTGACTTTTTAAAACATTAATATGTTGACTCGTCAATTGACCAAGCAAACGTAATTCTTAGGAGGTGCCCTTTTGAGGAATTATCACCTACCTAATTACGATCACATAGCCATGTTCGTTGTGAACAATGGCTGGACCATTAAGGTCTAAACCGAAAGTCAAAGCGTTTATCGAAAACGCTTGACTTTTCGGCTTTAAAAGCCTAATAAACGAATAAGCCATGAAAGGAACACTTACAAGTGGTCCTAGGGACTGAATAAAACTCAAAGGAAGTTCCCAATTGCTCAGGATCCTCCAGATATGAGAGTATAGAAAGATTTTCAAGGAGAGTGCAGGTTTTACAAATGAAAACCATCACCTATTTATAGTTTTTGGGGATTGCTAGGATGATTCCAAGTGTTATGGGACTTCTTAGGATGTTAACACGTGTCCCTACAGGTGTCTAAAATAGTTAACCAGCCCATAGATTCGTTTAGGAGGTTTTATGAAGCTTGGAGTGGGCTGCAAGTCAGATTTTGAAGTTTGACAGCTTTAGTCCCTGTACAAAATTTGTTGAGTTTTGACGCTTTTTAACCCCTTTTAACCCACTTTCTAGGTTGCGTAAGGGTGTTATGGAATAAGTAACTTGGTTTATGCCCGAAAATGTCGTGGATGTCGGTTCGTTTGGTCTACGGTTGCGTTTTTCGCTTAATTGCGACGAACGCTTTAACGAACACAAAAACGACCCAAATTGCGCAACGAATGATATATTTGCATTCCTCTCAATAAAATACAAGATATTAGGTATAACCGGGGTATGACCGAGAATCAAATGTTCCAGGTTCGTTAAAAGGTCAATCAGAGGTAAGAATTAACATGTTGACGCTTTTAACCCCTTTAACTTGCAAACTTGCGCGTATTATCACTTAATGGCATAAAACCCTTAAATGGCCAATATTAGGCATTCCCGAGAGTGTGATTGAACATCATGAAGCTCCCGGTTCGTTAAAAGGTCATTCAGAGGTAAGAATTAACATGTTGACGCTTTTAACCCTTCGTTACGCAAACTTTCAAACAATTACGCAAACGGATCCTCTTGTCCAACAAGTGGCTCATTTAATAATACGGACACCGTGTAAGATCACTCAGAGGCTTAGTTTCAGCATGTCGACACATTTAGTCCCTCCGTATACATAGTTTTAATTTTTGACGAAAATAGTCCCTCTTAGCCAACTTTTGACATAATTAGGATTAGGGACACATGTCAATACATTATTGGACACGATTTTATGAGGTGTTACAATCTTGGTCGCGGTTCCACGAATCCCGGTTGCGCTTATTGTTGTTGTTGCGCCTGGGCTCCTGGCGGGAAGATTGTCCTTCCGCCTGAGGAGGGCGAGCTTTGCCTATATTGGGTCTTAGAGACCGCGTCGTTTGTGCGTACGTCTTGACTGCTGCCATGACATCGTCCCACTTTGTTGGCAAGCCGTCCTTGCCTGATATGGTCATGATCATTTCATTATTTTTTATCGCTGTGATAAAATGACCGCGAGCCAGTTGGTTTATTACCCCGCCGATCTTGAGGCATTTCTTGTTGTAGCGGGTAACAAAGGCTTCCAGCCTTCGTTCTTCCCATGCCAGATGTTCATGACGTCTGTAGTGTCGCGTTCGTGACGCAGCTGCTGGCTAAAATGTGCAAGAAGTTTTTCTTGCAGGTTATCAAATGAGGCTAGTGGTCCCACTGGCAAAGAATCGAACCAGGCCCTCGCAGTTCCCGTGAGGGTCTGGACAAATAAATGGCACCACAGGGGTTCCGACCAGCCGCCAACCAAACCGGCGCCGGTAAAAACATTCATATGGTCGTCGGGATCCGACGAGCCTTTATACTTACCCACAGTGGGCGAAAGTTTGGCCCTCGCGAGTAGGCCCAAGGCAATCTCCTGTGTGAACTTGGAGCTGCCAACTGTTGACTTCGGTCTGTAGACCGAACGGTGATCGGGCTTTTGTAGCGCGATCATATGTTGTGCGAGGTTGCGCGGGGGTATAGTAATTGTAGTCCCCAGACTGGCTGTAAGCCGTCTGGGAATCCACGTGGTACGTGTAGTCGTCCGGGTCAGTTCGATCGTATCCCTCGTCGTTGGGATGCGGCCCAAGACGGCTAAGTACTCCGGACCCTCGGCGAGCAACTAATTCTCATCGATATTCTCTATGCGGGCCAAGGCGCTCGTGCGATGGTGCTCTGGGCCGGGATCCATAAATGGAATCCCCTTCATCGATCGTATGGACACTTACGTAGGAGGGTCCGTGCAGTCCGCGCCTATACCGGGATGCGGGATGTGTTGGCGCTTGCTCCTCATATTGTAGAATACGGGGTGCGGGTGTGAATGTGCCTGGTGTGGGCCCTCTGGGTGCTTGCATACTTGCGCAATGCATAGGTTGTATTTAGAGCAGCTTGTTGTTGCACGAACCAGGAGTGAAGATCGACTCCTGGTGGCAGTACTGATGCGTACTGTGAAAAATCCGGAACAAACACCAGGGGATTACCCGCATGTGTGGATGTGCCGACGTGGCCTATTGGTTGGCTAGGGAGAGTGTTCCCCGTTTGCCCTGCGTTTGTTGGCCAGTTTCCCCCGTAGGATGATTCTAACTATCGGACATGATCATTAAGAAGGAAGAGATGGGAAAAAAGTGCTAAGAGTAGAGGTGGGCGCCAATGATGAAACAGTGGTTAACCAGGGTGGTTAATTCACTTGTCTCGTCAAGTAGGGTTAATCCCTTCTTTCCGAGATCAATGGTCGACCGTCCTCTAACCTGTCTCCTGCACAAGGAAACATACCATGACTCATAACAAGGAGGATAAGGTGCGGGGTGCTCCTTGTTACCACTCTCCGGCGTGAGAATCAATATTTGCTTTAGAGCAAAGGGTGTGTTTGAGTAGTAAGTGGGAGAGAGCAGATTAGCGTTACCTCAAACCTTGTCTGGGATGGGTATTTATAGCCGAAGAGTGAAGGCGGGTACTTGAGTGGCTAGACCAAAATCGCCTAGCCTTTTGTAGGTGTGTCAGAGGCGCATGCCATGGAAGCGTTGGACGCTTCCTGAGGTGGTGTCACGTCCTGCTGTGGCTGCCAGCCTGTCTGCCACCTGTTGATGCAAGTAGGCTGAGCGGTTGACTGTTGTTAGTGTCCAGACATGCCACTTGCTTGCTTGCTATTGAAGTCAAAGTGGCAGTGCCACTTGTGGGACTGCAGATTGCGGTTTTGGGCCGCATTGCTATCTGTGGTAACCGCAGTGGTTGCGACATCCCTTGTGGTGATGAAAACAACCGTTTTCCTGCATAAGGTAAGTCTTCTCATCACTTGTCCGATTGGAGCAGCAACCTGGCTTCGTGCGTTGCCCGCATGAACGCAGTTCGATCTTACTGACAGGGGTAACAAGGTAGGTGATGGTCTCTCGCGATCAAGCCTGGTGCGAGATTTGGGACCGTACCCCTTCAAATGCCTACAAAAGTTTTGCAAGTTTTTATTAAAGTGTTTCAAGAGGGAATATCAATGAATGCCTAACGAAACTGACATCCATCAGTTACTAGAGACTTATTCATCTTAGCATGGGTTTCCCTGTATGCCAGGATGTATTGA
This sequence comes from Helianthus annuus, assembly GCF_002127325.2. NCBI lineage: Eukaryota > Viridiplantae > Streptophyta > Magnoliopsida > Asterales > Asteraceae > Helianthus > Helianthus annuus. The sequence continues at coordinate 78,734,647 of NC_035436.2, read as the reverse complement.
TTGTATGCATTAGACCTAGAGAAACTACCCACTTGTATGGAAAGGTCAATATACGTGTGGTGATCATGGGTGTTTCACCATTATGTTAGAAGTAGTTGCATCATACAACCTTTGGATTTTGCATGAATATATTGAAGTAACATGCTCAAAATTGACATCAACATGCTCAATCAACCACCATAATTCAACCAGGTCTTAAAGGGTTATGTTTAAGAATGTAATTATAAAGTGAATGAGTGTCAAAACACGGTAGGCTAATTTTAAGCAGAATAAATTTATGCTGAAAGGACTACACTAGTCAAAAGCTTCCATATCCACAAAACAACAGGAAGAAGGAATTTAAAACTTGTCATGAGGCAGTAAGAAATGATGTTAAGAAAGCCACGTTATCCTTCAAGCTAGATGGGAAATTATGCAAGATCCAACAAGAGCTTAGAGCTTGAACGTATTAAGCGATATAATGCATATATGCATTAAATTACATAACTAGTGGGTTATCAACTGCACTAGACACGATAAAAGATGTATTTTGCAATACATCAGTATAATCATTTATGTATTATTGTAATATTTTGATTATTAATAGAAAAACAGTTTTGATATAGCTTTCCAGTCTTGTATGCTCGTATAATTACGCACTTGTCATTTATATCTTGAATTCATTTATTATTTGTAACAACTCTCATTAAAATTAATAATTAGAATGGTAATTAGCTATTAAGAAAACCATAATTGAGGCACCCAAGTAATTCTGCACTAACCCTAAAATTTTCGAAACAATCGGAATCAGGATCAGGGCCCCTAAAACTCAGGGGGGTTTAAACCCTAATCGATATTATCCTTATTATACGTTGTCTGAATTGAATTTTATAAAACTGTCAACTCACCCAAGCTACTGGACACGAAACCTACCCTACCCTAAATTGGCATCCCAGGCGATACGCGGGAGGTTCCCCGAATTCTGCCGCGACACGCGGGAGAAGCCAATTTTCAGTATAAATAGAGGGCCTTGGGACTTGAAATTGGAAGTTGAAACGTCGTCCAAACGCTTTCTGTACGACGAATTATCACAATTATACTACAAATACACATACACTGTTATCGAATTGCTGCCGCGGAACAGGGTAATTAGTCGATCGCTATTACGATTCATTTCCGGGATCAATATATCCAAAGAATGTCTAAGTGCCGCCCACATTGGGTTATGCTTTGTCCTTTGTCGATAATTCGATAAATGAGTTGAAGCATTATACTTTGTCGTTTGTCGATAATTCGATAAATGAGTTGAAGTATTATACTTTGTCGTTTGTCATTTTGATAAATGAGTTGAAGTATTGCACTTTGTCATTCATTGTGAGAAGTTGATCTCGTGAATTATCGTAACTGCTGTATTGATCACTAACCCTGTTTTGTGTGCATTATTGTTGAAATTAGGTTAACAGGGCTAAAATCATATTCTGTCAGTACTAAATCTGCAATGTGAGTTATTCTCCTTTTATAAACTCTTTTCTCACAGTTTGTGAGCTATTAACTGTTTACAATACTCCAAATTATTTTCAGTTTATAACTTACAGTGATTAAGTTTATGTAATCACCAAGTTACAGCCGGTATGTGGGGTATTGTGCACATTACTTGATAATCTTCACCATTGGGGCAGCCATTGGGTGATATGACCATAATCACAGACACCATTGGACATATGGGCCAATGGGTCGAGTGGTAAAGTACTGTGGGTAGTTGGTTGATATCAGAAACATTGTAAAAGATCTTACCACTGTGAATTATAATAAATGTGTCATTTTCCAGTAACTAGAATAATTCACTCAGTATTTCCCCGCTGACAAAATCTTTTTCAAACATATTTCAGGTGATCTGCTGTAATTCAGGAAAAATGCAGGGGAAGCATTTCAAGCTTAAGATAGTGGCTCAATATAAAATAAAGAAACATGTTTTATCAGTAAAATTTTGTTATTGTAAACTATCGGGGTTTTATCCCGAATTGTGAAATAAAATAATCGGGAAAAGTTTTAACTTAGCCGATCCTGTAAATAAATTTTTCGCTGCTAAACTCACAATAAACAAAGTACTGCAGGGTTTCTGTCCCGCGGCTCCTGAAACGGGTCAAAAAGGGTTGGGGGACGTGACAGAAACAAGGTGGTATCAGAGCCACTAAGTTAAGCTAATTAAGTATTTAAACGATACTTAATTATCCTGATTACAATTACGTGATTATGTGTTTATGTGCTTTTAACTGATTATTTGTTAGTTACAGTATGGGTAAACAAAAGTTGCAAGATATCTATCTTAAATTAGATAGATCAATTTATGAAGAGGGAAGTTCGTCCAAAACTAAAATTTCAAAACTCCCTACAATTCCTGAAGAAGGAATATTTGTGCAAAAAGCGAATTATGAAAATCCGCTTTCTCCTAGAAAAAGGAGTATGATTATTAAGAAAAGTAAGGAGCAAATCAGGAAAAAGAAGATTAAAAAGGAAACACTGGAGTTACTTAAGAAATCACCTTGGGAAGATAAACTCGATGAAAAATGGGCAAATTTGTATATGCTAGCCACTGTGGCAGAACATGCAAATTTCTAAATGCCCTAAAATTAGCAAATCGCACTTCCCAATAAGTAAATAAATAAAAGTTAATAAAATAAATCTGAGTGTGTTTTCTGTATTTTGTACAAATAGTGTGCAATAAAACTTCCATGTTTATTTGTTAAACTTTGTTCCAAAGTTTTAACTTGATATTTTGTGCATTTTGCATATATACTACACAGCATGAACGAGATATTTGAAGCTTTTCAGAACCTCAATCTGTACCCAGTGAACATAGAAGTTTCCCATGAATTCACGGGATATTTTGCTGATGTGGACCAACCTGTAAAATTCCCTACTCCACCAGTGACCAAACCAAAAAGAAGGCCAAAGAAAAATTATGTATGGGGAAGCCGTATACGTAAGAAAAAGTCAGTTACAAAACCTCCTAGAACTAGTAAACCTTTAGAAAAAGGAAAGGCGATTATAATCCAGGAAAACCCTAATCAGCAAGAACCGGAAACTGAAGCCAATGACGAGTCTAGGCAAATGAAGGAACAGTTTGATCAGTATTCTCAAGAAATAGAAATAGAAATAGGACAAGGGTCTAGACCAACTCTGGTAGAATTCGGAGAAAGCTCTAATCAAAATAAGAGAATTACTTTTCAGGAGCAAATAGATATTTTACTAGAAAAATGTGAATCTATGCAACCTGCTAACACAAGTATCTTTACCTATCCTATCGAAAACCCAATTCCTATGAATTTTGCACCAACAATTACCGAACCCATAGTCCATGACCAACCTGTAGAAATGGAAGAATGGTGGACTAACGATTGGCAATTTCAAAATATTGTCAATAGCCCTTATTCATTTCTTCCACAGTTCGACCCAGAACCCCTACCTAATCCACCAATGAGCAATGAAAATCTGGCTGAACTTCGCCATTTCGGTGAAGAGTTAATGGATGCAGGGAATAGAATTAGGGAAATAGGGGGACAGATTGCCTGGAAGTATGACGAGAGGGAACTCCGTTTCTAGAATGACCAGTAGGAGGATGGTAAAGCTATCTTTGTATAATAGTAAAAGTAAATAGTGAAACCCGTTGTAACATAACGAATAAAACATTGTAAAATATCGGTGTGTATTGATGCATACTATACTGATATAAAACAGAATCGAGAAATCGATAATTTTGACTTATGTGTTATAAATTGTTCGATTATTTGTATAAATTGTTAATTGCTAATTTATTTTAATAAATTATCATCAGATGGCAAATAATGATAATGAACCAGTAAATGAAGTTAATCAATCGGAGCAACACCCAGAAGATCAATATATGACCAAAAGAGATATCGAAAATATTGTTGCACAAGGAATAGCCAACGCAATTCCAATGTTCGTTGCTACTATGAAACATCCAAACGACCCGCAACATATCATTCCTAGTAAACATACTAGCGAAGATAATTTCAGTAATAGTATAAATGGGGGCAATGATCATATCAATCATGACAATGAATCTCAGCACACGCCGCGCCCTAAGAAACGAAAGGCTGCAACACCTGGTTGCACTTTCAAAGAATTCCTTGCTTGTAAACCCGCTGAATTTGCAGGCAATGAAGGAGCAACTGCAACACTGCGATGGTTAGAGAAAACCGAAGCAGTAATTGCAATAAGTAAATGTGCTGAAGGAGATCAAGTCATGTATGCCTCAAACCTGTTTAAGGAAGGAGCACTAGAATGGTGGAACACAGTGCTGCAGGCAAAAGGCAGACGGGTGGCTTATGCTATGACTTGGGACGAATTTAAAAATCTAGTTGAAAGGAAATTCTGTCCTGAGTATGAGAAGGAACAGATGGCAAATAAGTTCCTCAATCATCGAATGACCGGGGTATATTGTCGTGGTTATACTTCGACATTCTTCGAATATGCGAGAGTGGTACCTAACCTGGCTTCGCCCGAACCAGTACTCATTTCTCGATATATTTGGGGATTAATTAGCGAAATTCGCAATATCGTTAAGGCTGCGAGACCTCGTACTATTGACGATGCAGTCGAATTAGCTAATACCCTAACCGACGAACTGATACGCACAAGAGATGAAGATAGGAAGAAAGAATTGGCTCAGAAAATTACCCAAGGATTTAGGATGGGTAATAATAGTAATTTCAAGAAGAAAGGAGCGAGACAATCTTCAATCCCGCCATTTTGCAGAAATTGCAGAAGGAAGCATTTTGGAAAATGCAATGCAATTTGTAACTTCTGCAAATCTGTGGGCCATAGTGAAGAAAACTGTAAGAAGAAAACTGTAACCTGTTTTCACTGTGGAGAAATAGGACATTACAAAACCGAATGTCCTAAACTAAACAAAAGCACCGACAACAAGGGCAAACCAGTTGAAGGAACTATTAAGAAAAATGCCAGAGCTTTCCAGCTAACTACTCAAGAAGCCGAGCTCATTCCGGATGTGATAGCCGGTACGTTTTTAGTTCACAACGTCTATGCAAAAGTATTATTTGACTCTGGTGCAAACCAAAGTTTTATAAATACTTCATTTTGTCAAGCTCTTAAGTTACCATTAACTACCGTTAGGCAGATTTTTACAGTCGAAACTGCAGATGGGAATTCAGTCAAAATTAATCAGGTTTTGCAAAAAGTAGAAATAGAACTTTCAGGTCATAAGTTTGTTGCAAACCTATTGCCTATGAAATTAGCTGAGTTTGATGTTGTGTTAGGAATGGATTGGTTAATAGCCAACCATGCTCAAATCATATGTGATAAAAATTCTATAGAAATTCAAGCATCTACTGGAAAAGTAATTAAGATTTCAGGAGATAAACCTCGGAAGCCGTTGAAGTTCATATCAGTAATGAAAGTTGCTAATTATGAACGAAAACAGGGAATAGTATATATGATTTCAGTAATCATTTGTACTAAAGGAAAAGAACTCAAGGAAATTCCTGTCGTCTCAGAATACCCAGATGTATTTCCAGAAGATTTACCTGGGTTACCACCCGATAGGGAGGTAGAGTTTAGGATTCATCTAATTCCAGGAACTACACCGATAGCCAAGGCACCTTATCGATTAGCTCCTACCGAAATGCTAGAATTGAAAAAGCAAGTAGATGAATTACTAAGTAAAGGATTTATACAACCTAGTTCATCCCCTTGGGGTGCACCAGTGTTGTTTGTGAAAAAGAAAGATGGATCAATGAGAATGTGTATCGATTATAGAGAGCTGAATAAGGTTACAATTAAGAATCGATACCCATTACCTAGGATTGATGATCTCTTTGATCAATTACAAGGCGCTAAATATTTTTCTAAGATAGACTTGCGCTCCGGATATCATCAATTAAAGGTTCAAGAGGAAGACATACCTAAAACTGCTTTTAGGACTAGGTATGGACATTATGAGTTTACAGTCATGCCCTTTGGATTAACAAATGCACCTGCAGCATTTGTGGACATGATGAACAGGATCTGTAAACCATATTTGGATAAATTTGTAATTGTTTTCATAGATGATATACTTATTTATTCAAAAAGTCAGATCGAACATTGCCAGCACTTGCATGCACTCTTAACTTTGTTAAGAAAAGAAAAGTTGTACGCTAAATTCTCAAAATGTGAATTTTGGATACAAGAAGTGCAATTCTTAGGACACATGGTGAATCACGAAGGTATTCACGTAGATCCTGCTAAGATAGAAGCAATTACCAATTGGAAGGTTCCGCAAACTGCAATGGAAATTAGAAGTTTTATAGGTTTGGCCGGTTATTATAGACGGTTTATTAAGGATTTTTCCAAGATAGCTGTACCATTAACTAAGCTAACCTGTAAAGCCACTAAGTTTGAATGGGGACCAAAACAAGAAGAAGCCTTTAGAATCTTAAAGCAGAAATTAACCAATGCACCAATCTTAGCCTTACCAGAAGGAACAGAAGATTTTGAAGTATATTGTGATGCTTCAAAACTGGGATACGGATGTGTGTTGATGCAACACAAGAAAGTAATTGCGTATGCCTCCAGACAATTGAAAAAGCATGAAGAAAACTATACGACTCATGATTTAGAACTAGGAGCCATAGTTTTTGCCCTTAAGATTTGGAGACATTATCTGTATGGAAGTAAGTTTACTGTTTGTACAGATCATAAGAGTTTAAGGTATATATTTGGGCAAAAAGAGTTGAATATGAGGCAAAGAAGATGGATGGAAGTCTTAAGTGATTACGACTGTGATATTCAATATCACGAAGGAAAGGCCAATGTAGTAGCAGATGCCTTAAGTCGTAAGTATCATGAAAAACAAAGGCGAATCCGTGCTCTTAGAATAAATCTACAAGTAGATTTAAGGGAACAAGTGAAGGAAATCCAGAAAACGGCAATCAAGGACGATGCCGAAGGAATGAAAGGTTACCAAAAAGAATTGGAACAAGGAAATGATGGAATTTGGAAATTCCACAAAAGCAGAATTTGGGTACCTAAACAAGGAAATTTAAGATCGAAAATTTTAGAAGAAGCCCATAAATCTAGGTATACTATACACCCAGGAAATAATAAGATGTACCAAGATTTAAGAAAGAATTTCTGGTGGATAGGAATGAAAAAGGACATAGCTGAATACGTATCTAAGTGTTTAACTTGTTTACAAGTTAAAGCTGAACACCAGAAACCCTCAGGGTTATTACAACAGTTAGAAATGCCTATATGGAAATGGGAACTCATAACAATGGACTTTGTTACTAAGTTACCCAAAACCAAGAAAGGTAATGATGCAATTTGGGTAGTCATGGACCGATTAACCAAATCAGCTCATTTCCTGCCAATAAAGGAAACCTTTAGCATGGAAAGATTAGCCAAACTGTATGTGGATGAAATAGTATCCTTACATGGAGTCCCACTCTCCATTGTATCGGATAGAGATAGTCGTTTTACTTCCCGATTTTGGACAAGTTTCCAAGAAGCAATGGGAACCCGACTCAATCTAAGCACCGCATATCATCCACAAACAGACGGACAAAGTGAAAGGACGATCCAAACTCTGGAATACATGCTCCGAGCATGTGTAATTGACTTTGGAGGTAATTGGGATAACCATTTACCATTAATTGAATTCTCCTATAACAATAGTTATCACTCAAGTATCGAAGCCGCTCCATTCGAGGCATTGTATGGACGCAAGTGCAGAACACCTGTATGTTGGGCAGAAATAGGAGAAAGTCAATTATCAGGACCAGAAATTGTACAAGAAACTACAGACAAAATAACTCAAATCAAGGAAAGATTGAAAACAGCCAGAGATCGCCAGAAAAACTATGCAGACAATCGTCGCAAACCACTTGAGTTCCAAATAGGAGACAAAGTACTATTAAAAGTATCTCCTTGGAAAGGAGTTGTAAGATTCGGTAAGAAAGGAAAACTGAGTCCTCGATATGTTGGACCATTTCCAGTAATTCAACGAATCGGACCAGTCTCTTATCGTTTACAATTACCTGAGGAACTAGCTGGAGTGCATGATGTATTTCATGTATCCAATCTCAAGAAATGTCTATCAGACGAATCTCTGGTAATACCTCTTCAAGACATAGAAATAAATGAAAAATTGAAATTCATAGAAAAACCTTTACAAATAGAAGATCGGAAAGTCAAATTCCTCAAACACAAACGACTTGTACTGGTAAAAGTCAAATAGAATTCCAAAAGAGGACCAGAATACACTTGGGAACTGGAATCAGAAATGAAGCGCAAGTATCCTCATCTATTTCAGTAAATCTCGAGGACGAGATTTTTCCTAAGGTGGGGAGGATGTAACAACTCTCATTAAAATTAATAATTAGAATGGTAATTAGCTATTAAGAAAACCCTAATTGAGGCACCCAAGTAATTCTGCACTAACCCTAAAATTTTCGAAACAATCGGAATCAGGATCAGGGCCCCTAAAACTCAGGGGGGTTAAACCCTAATCAATATTATCCTTATTATACGTTGTCTGAATTGAATTTTATAAAACTGTCAACTCACCCAAGCTACTGGACACGAAACCTACCCTACCCTAAATTGGCATCCCAGGCGATACGCGATAGGTTCCCCGAATTCTGCCGCGACACGCGGGAGAAGCCAATTTTCAGTATAAATAGAGGGCCTTGGGACTTGAAATTGGAAGTTGAAACGTCATCCAAACGCTTTCTGTACGACGAATTATCACAATTATACTACAAATACACATACACTGTTATCGAATTGCTGCCGCGGAACAGGGTAATTAGTCGATCGCTATTACGATTCATTTCCGGGATCAATATATCCAAAGAATGTCTAAGTGCCGCCCACATTGGGTTATGCTTTGTCGTTTGTCGATAATTCGATAAATGAGTTGAAGCATTATACTTTGTCGTTTGTCGATAATTCGATAAATGAGTTGAAGTATTATACTTTGTCGTTTGTCATTTTGATAAATGAGTTGAAGTATTGCACTTTGTCATTCATTGTGAGAAGTTGATCTCGTGAATTATCGTAACTGCTGTATTGATCACTAACCCTGTTTTGTGTGCATTATTGTTGAAATTAGGTTAACAGGGCTAAAATCATATTCTGTCAGTACTAAATCTGCAATGTGAGTTATTCTCCTTTTATAAACTCTTTTCTCACAGTTTGTGAGCTATTAACTGTTTACAATACTCCAAATTATTTTCAGTTTATAACTTACAGTGATTAAGTTTATGTAATCACCAAGTTACAGCCGGTATGTGGGGTATTGTGCACATTACTTGATAATCTTCACCATTGGGGCAGCCATTGGGTGATATGACCATAATCACAGACACCATTGGACATATGGGCCAATGGGTCGAGTGGTAAAGTACTGTGGGTAGTTGGTTGATATCAGAAACATTGTAAAAGATCTTACCACTGTGAATTATAATAAATGTGTCATTTTCCAGTAACTAGAATAATTCACTCAGTATTTCCCCGCTGACAAAATCTTTTTCAAACATATTTCAGGTGATCTGCTGTAATTCAGGAAAAATGCAGGGGAAGCATTTCAAGCTTAAGATAGTGGCTCAATATAAAATAAAGAAACATGTTTTATCAGTAAAATTTTGTTATTGTAAACTATCGGGGTTTTATCCCGAATTGTGAAGTAAAATAACCGGGAAAAGTTTTAACTTAGCCGATCCTGTAAATAAATTTTCCGCTGCTAAACTCACAATAAACAAAGTACCGCAGGGTTTCTGTCTCGCGGCTCCTGAAACGGGTCAAACCGGGTTGGGGGCCGTGACATTATTGTTCACCCAAAACATACAAGTTGTACTCATATCCTTAGAATAATAGTGACATAGAATCCGTTGACTTATTTACAAATTGTTTAGAATAATAGTGCCACGATCATCGTCGGCGGTGAAACGACAACAATACCAGCGGCGCTAACAACAAAACCACCGACTAACCCAACATTAAACCACATAATGCAAAGAAAACTAAAAACCAAAACACCAACATGAAGCCAAACCTCCGGCAACGGTGGTGCAAAACCCAGTACCCCATTTCTCCCTCTAACACCACACATTCCCCTTTGTATCATTGATAACAACAGATCTACGCCGTATGGATCGGGCAACGATGTACAATTGCCAAGCATTTTAAAGAGAGAAAGAGAGGTGAGAGGCCAAACGTTTTAGAGAGAGAGGTTTGCAATCTGTTGAAACAGAGTGGGAGTATAAGGTTTTGAACACCCTAATTCACAGATCTAATTGAGCAACCACGTGTAAAGAAAACCAGGAAACCACCCCACAGTTTCAAGAAACCATCTTACAAACATGAAAATACAGTGTACAACAAATAAAGCCTAAGAATGTTAGAAATTATAAGTATATATAATAATTAATAGACTTTATTAATTATTTACTTCTTAAAGATTTTTATTATTTATTATAAGATGTTTTGCTTTCTAAATTAATACAATTGATTTAAAATTTAACATGTTTAATTTTTCGTAATCCAATAGATCCTTCTTTAACCTTCAAAATGATTAATTGCCTAATTGAAATAAAAATTATTACACTCGTTTAACAACTCATTAATAAAAAAAGTATTATTTATCAAAACTGAATATTTACCAAAATTAATACAAACTCATTCCCAAAATCAGATTCCTTCAAAATCAAAATACAATCGCCTGACAAAGTGCCACGTGACCACAATGAAATTGTTTATTATATACTAGTTTAAGTACTCATGTGTTACACGGGTTACTGAAAGTAAATTGTATAATATTTAACCATGTTGAAATGACCACGTAATTAAATCGTGTGTATACTTTAATTCGGTTCTCATATCTCTTTCAACTCATAAATATGAACGAACACAAGGTGTGTTCATGTTCATTCATTTAGTTAAACGAACAAAATTTTTTGTTCTTGTTCGTTCGTTTATTAAATAAACAAAGTTCCTGACGAACAAGTTCACGAGCAATTCATGAACGTTTGGTTCATTACATGCCTAGTTACTTGAGTTGTGCTTGTACCCGAGCATCCTGAGTGAGGCATGCAAACTCCAAAGCTATTTCCAATGCTTTAAACTCAGATGGTAGGTCATATGGAAGTAAAAAAAATCAAGTGGCTTGTGAGTGATTTATATTTGCATATTGAATTCATTTGGCTAGGGTTCTTTAGTAGTTGTTTGAGATTTATTGTCCAACGCTAACCTATCATTTATTCCAAGATCATCAAAAAAACCAAATTATAGAAGCTTCTTCCCCTGTGCTACAGGTCGCCTAGTATCCCGACTAACACTCCATGATAGAGAATATTCGATTGTTCTTGGCATACCCTCATGACTAGATCCATTGGTTATAGTTATGTCTCTACCGGCAACACAACAAACTGAACCCTATTTGCTCACATGCAAAACGGGTAAGAATTACTTGAAGCACACGCACCCACTACAAGTCCCATTATAAGATACCAAATGTGTACACCTTAAGTCACAATAGCATCTATGATCAAGATACCAAATGTGTACACCTTAAGTCACAATAGCATCTATGATCTAAGAGAAATAAAAAGGAATAATCATCAATATACTAAGATGGGTATACGTAAAAATCTAAAAGTGAATAGATGCATTTATATAACAAACCTCATTTTTTACTAGAGTTTCATGTTCAGTATCAACATTCATGGCTACCATACTCCATCAACATGGAAAAACATAAATTATTTGTTGTCAAATGCAAAAGAAAACATTAAAGCAAATCACTACTTAACTTACTAACAACATCAGTTCTCTTTACAAAAGCCTGCAACAACAATCATACAATCATAACCTAATTTCTACATCCCCTACCAACTGAATAGATTAGAATGGCTCAATCATAACCTAAATTCCACATCATCTATCGACTGAGTAGATTATAACGGTTGCTTCTTGCACAATCATACAAATACAATCATAACCTAGTTTCTACATTATATACCAACTGAATCAATTAGAGCTATTGCTCATAATAAAATCATACAATCACAACCTAATTTCTACATCATTTATCAACTTGAATATTTCAATTATAACCTAACTTCTTCATCATCTATCAACTGAATCTTTCAATCATAACCTAATTTATTCATCAACTATCAACTAAATCAATTAAATCGGTTAGACCTATGTTCTTTTCTCTAGCACACATATTTACATTACTGTACTTTCTAATCAAGGTTTAAAAAATAAATAAAGATTTAGAAGACAAAATAGAAATCACTATTCAAAATTTCAGAAACGATTGGAGATTTCAAACATTAAACACATGAGCATATATGACAAACATCAAAAACAATTTGAGATATCAGAAGAACATCATAAGGTGATTTTATAAACGTCAATTGTTAACAAAAACCCGTTAAATATGAATGATAATAAAGATTTAACATACAATACATCTTAAAGATCAGAAGAAAACACAACACAGATGAATTCAAGAGAAGAAATCGCCAAAGATATAAATGGGAAAGATGAAATTGTTAAAAGTAATTCAAAGTTTGGTATTTAATCGTTGGAGTCTTATTTTACATGTGTTTTTTGAATAAGTACCTCCTGGTCTGTAGGAAGTACTGAGTCTTGAGTTAAGTTTGTTAGGTTGTTTACCTTTTCCATGTTTTCGTTGTACTTCTACTGCTATATAAAGCAGCTTTATTATTGAATAAAGTATCAAGTTTTTTGGTCTATTTGGTATCACAAATAACATTGTAGTATCAGAGCTAGCTTACGAGATATGTGAGAGAGTGTTTACCAATTATATGGAGTGAGAGAGTTATGGCGTCTGCAAACAACAATCAATCTCAACCTCTCCTTCCTGTGTTCAAGGGAGAGGGATATGACTTCTGGAGCATTAGGGTTAAGACGGTTCTAAGGTCACAAGAGCTTTGGGAAATGGTTTCCAAAGGGTTCTCAGAGGAAGATGATGACGCTGCGAGATTGCGAGAAAACTTCAAAAGAGATGCACGTGCTCTAGCACTTATTCAGCAAGCTATTCATGACAGCATCTTTTCTCGCATTGCCGCGGCAACAACCGCCAAGCAAGCATGGAATATTCTGCAGACAGAGTACCAAGGTGATGCGAAAGTCAAAACGGTGAAGTTACAAGGATTGAGAAGAGAGTTTGAGACTCTCCAAATGAAAGACAATGAGGTAATTATTGATTTTCTGTTAAGAGTCATGTGTATAGTGCATCAAAAGAGAGCCTTTGGGGAAGATGTCACTGATCAACAAGTTGTGGAGAAGGTGCTGCGAAGTTTGCCCATCAAGTGGGATCATGTGGTTACAGCTATTAAGGAATTGAAATATCTGACTATTCTTACTTTCGATCAGCTTATGGGTTCTCTCCAATCACATAAAGCACGGGCTAATAGAAGTGTAGAGCATGTCGAAGAAGAACGTGTGTTTCAAGCGAAAGAGGGAGATAACTCATTCCCTATGTAACAACCCGCACATTCGTGCGTCGTTACTACTCCCTATACTCGTTACGCCTAGCACTAGAGATTAAGATCATAATGTAGCTATATCGAATACATCGCTACTTCGCAGTATTTTCGCATATTACGCATACTTTATCGCTATAACACATCACATCGCACATACTAGCACTCACGATGACGTTGAGTGAGGACCTATTCTACCCTCCTCGATAGCCGTGATGTGTCGCAACGCATATTCGAAACGCGCAACTCGATTATCGCAACGCAGACTTTGAAATGTGGATATTTATACGACCTTATGTGACTAAGTATAATAAATATATGAATGTGGGTATGAAAAGGTGTGACCAAACTATCGCAACGCTTAACGATTGAAACGAAACGCCAAAACTCAAATTCGACGGAGGCGTTTGATCGAATGACAATTCGATCGAATGGCTATACGATCGGATTGCCATCCGATCCATTGCACTCCATCACCTCCACTTCTCTCCACCTATAAATAGCACCTGTCACATCACTTGAACAGTGATGTGACAACTCTCACTCGACCAGCACGCTTTGGGACTATTTTCTCTTGATTTCTCGCGATTCTTGTAAGTTTCTACCTCAAATCTTGTACTTCTATGATCTACACGCACTTCTTCATCTTTTTCATCTTTGAATCTTAACTTTTGACCGTGAAATCAGTGGATTTGGGGTGTTCTAGGATGATGTCATCATGGAGTTCTTATGAACTTCAAGCTTTGGCCTCATTCCACCAAGAACAACTCAGATCTGAAGAATTTCTGCACGATTAAACAATGTTTTCGCATAGATCTACATATATTCATGGTTAAAAGGATTGAAAGATGGTTTCTAACTTTCTTTCAACTCTTTTACACTTAATGCACTCAAAACTGATAGATTCGGAGCTTGTACCGACCTTCTACTCTTTCTTAGTGTTGTGTTGGTTCAAGATCTGGTTTCTATCGAAGAGACTACCGATTTCGGGTTAAACATGAACAACCGTCTCGAACAGTTAACTGATCGGACTAGGGTGATTCCTGTTCGATCGGATCACTTGAGTCAAGATGGGGTTTCTGTTGTTTAGCACGTTGTCACACCGTCTTGATCAAAACTGCAAATCTTTCAAAAATTAATCAAGTTCAAGACGAGTTGGTTCGTTGGGACGGATTGCCGCCCGATCGGATTGCCATCCGATCGGATTGCCATCCGATCGGATTGCCATCTGATTGAACAGCCATCCGATCGCTTGCACTTGGTTCCACACTTAAACTTTTATTTCAACTTTGCTAGGATCTGAATGTCGAGCGGATTGCCGTCCGATCGGACTGCCATCCGATCGCACGACCATCTGACCATGTGACGTTTGGACCTCAACACTTAAACAATTTTCAACATGTTTAATGCATATTCAGCAACCAACGGATTGCCATCCGAACGGATTGCAATCCGTTCGAGTGACAATCCTGCTGTGAATTTGTTCTCACTCAGTGTCCTACCAATCGGACCGTTACCCGATCGAACCGCCGTTCGATCGATCGACTAGAAGGGTAGAGATACTTCTCTGTTTTCAAAATGCTACAACGAAAACTTCAAAGCCATCATACACAAACTCATCCAACTCAAAACGAACGTCAATCCAATCGAATGGCCATCTGATCGGATGACCATCCGAACGGATTGACATCTGATCGAGTGACCATCCAATTGGATTGCCATTCGACACTTAGTCACTTCTCATCGTTTAACGCACTATTCAACGCTTACGCCATCAATCTGTAATCAGGCTAATCTCAGACGCGCTCCCTTCAATCCAACCAATTTGTGTTTACTTGCTGAACACCGACTGTGAGTACTCGAACCCTTTTTATCGCATTTTGGGTGTAACATACGTTTCTATCAAATCAAAATTATCAAAACGAATTATTCAATCAAACTGTTTATCACTTGCGAATAACTGTTATGCATATTTACACGTGATGCTAGTTACATATGTGTTAGGACTTATACTCGCAAGGTCCCGCCTTAACTAGTATAGTACTATAGTATTCGACGGGTCTAGTTAGGATGAATAGCAATCGCAATCGCAGCTCGAGTGACTTAGCTGGTAGTATCTGTCTTTTATGCATGCATGTTGAGGTATCTCGTTTATGTATTTGGTAATTCGCAACACTTTTTATCTATTTTTCGCTACTATCAAAACTTGTATACTCGCCAATACTTTTGTATTGACGTTGTTTTAACGTATGTTGCAGGTTTAGTCGCATTCTACATCAAATCAGGCTAGGAAGTCTAGAAACTCACCTAAAATCTAGGTTGTCGGATTTGTATTGTTCGAGAGAACAAGAAATCTGTGATAACTTATGTGGCTGTATTGTTTGTTAGTAAGGGATAACAAATGTTATAAATATTGTCGCTTTATAGTTGTTATGGGTTCTCTTGAGCAATCTGATTCGCCTAGTGTCGCGCCCCGATGATTCCGCCATCGGTTGGGGTGTGACGGATTGGTATCAGAGCCATAACTATAGGGAATTAGGAAAGACACGACCTAGTCCGGGTTTGTTGTCTTAGAAACGACCTAGTCTATAGTCTAAGTACCAACAGGCCGACTCGTATGAACCCAGTAGGATTTGTACGGGCCTACTTGATACTCTCGTTCGAATCCGCTAAAACTACAACTTCGTGTGAACACCGCATACTACAATTTCACGCGAAAGCCTTTCCTGAGGCTGGAATATTACTTAGCCTTTCCTAAGGCCAACATGATACACACGTTTTCGAAAATACTCGCATAACACAACCGAGTGAACCCGCCGAGATCAGGCGTGAAAACCAAGAACTCTCGATAAGATCGCTCACTCAGCGCATTTTCTAGCATGAGAACTTTTCGTCGAGCTAGGAGTGACATCCATAAGTCAACGAAAGTCTCCATTTCAAAATCGAGTGAACTCCCGGATTTATTCGAAGAGCACAACCACAGTTAGGAGCGAAGTTATTAAGTCAGGGGTGAAACCCGTATCTTAATAAACTATTCCACTCTCTATAAAATGCTTTTCAAAAGCTCTCACCAAGGACTTGGCTATAATGATAACTCGAGCCACGCGATGACTGGGAAGACGAATGCCATGAGTTGCATCCCAGTGGAAGCATAAGTCTTATAGGGCAACGCGTGTGCACGAACTTGTTGGGTATAGTTGGATTACCTTGGGCAGTCGACGCCTAAACACCCAAGGCACTCTATCTATTTTTCTAGCGTACGACTCGCCAATTTTGCGCTTTATGGAACTTATTTACGCTTATGTGTTTATAATTTAAAACTTTATGCTTTATCGATTTCTCGATTTATCGATTTTCGCTCTCTGCTTTTGCAAACGCACAACTCGCACACCCATCGCAATCTAAAACGAAAACTGAATATTTGCAGCAAAGCTAATGTCTAATTAATCGCTCTCGCTTTCTCCCTTCAACGCGTCCTCACGCATTCTATACCGACATGTATGTGTACAAGTATAAGCTACAACTAATTATATATACAAGCAAATCAGTTGTGTGGGAGCTTAGGAATCTCGTGTCTCCTATGTGGCTTCTATGTGAAATCTATTATACTACCTATAACAAGTTTTGATCGCGCTCAATCGCATCGCAAAACTCAAAAATCATTATGATCGAATCTCACTCCAAATCTCTCTCTCTCTGTCTAGATGTCTTCAAACGACTCTACCTCGAGACAAACAGCTAGGAGAAGAGCCAAACGAAGCGCCGAAAAAAGGATTGCCTCGCTTGTGGCCAAGGAAGTGGCCAAGGTCATTCTTCATATTGTCGCTCAAGTGCACTCTCTCAGCAACTCTCGAACCTCGGAAGACTCTAAGACGGAAGGGCCGAAATCTGCTTTCCTCTACAAACACTTCAAAGCCTGTGACCCGATGGAGTTCACGGGTGAAGGAGGTGTATCCCAGCTACTCCAGTGGTTCAATTCTATCGAAGTTACCCTTCGTCAGAGTGGGTGTCCTGATAGTTTCCGTACTACTTGCGTAACCAGAGTATTTCAATCGCGAGCACTCGAATGGTGGACAACCGAACGTAATAAACGTGGGATCTCCGCAGCTTATGCCGTCTCTTGGAATGAGCTGAAAGAGCTCATGAGGAAGGAGTACTGCCCTCCCCACGAAGTCTAGAAACTAGAAGACGAATTTTGGGAAATCAAGCAAGTCGAAGGTGACAATACTGGCTACACCGCAAGGTTCAAACAACTTAGCATAATCTGCCCAAGTCAAGTCAACACTTCGGAAAAAGCCATCACGAAATACATTCACGGCTTGCCTGAATGTGTGGGCGATTTTGTCGAAGCTGCAAGACCTGCTGCCATCGAAGAAACCTACCGCTTGGCCGCAGAAATCAACGACAAACAAGTCTTGGACGGATTCTTCTCCAAGAATCCTGTGACAACCCGAACTCTGACGCCTTATCTCGTGATTTTAACTTCTAGTTATCCCCCTCTAGTGCACTAAACTAGCATCACTCCATTAAGCTCGAATCTAAACTTAAACGTCACATCTTGTTAAGTGTGAACCTTTGTTATGTGTTAACTTGTTAAACGCTACATGTTTAGGTAATTGGGCCACCGCACATAAGTGATTCGGCCCAGTTTACTTGTGTTTATGTATTTGGGCCACATGTTGTGTTTATGTATTTGGGCCACATGTTGTGTTTATGTATTTGGGCCATATGTTTATATATTGTGCTACTTCTCGGCCCACCCCTACCCCTTTAATCATCTTGGCCCAATATTAAACCTCTATGTATATGTAAGCTAGTATGTATTGAGTTTGCATGATCCTTAATCTACCAAAACAAACCCCACTCATCTTTCCCTACCTTTACGGCAGCTACTGTAGTTGAAGTCCCACCCCCTTAATTGTTAATTGTCACTTGGGCTTGAGCCCATGATCGGCTAAACGAACCACCGGCCCCAACACCCTTATTGTTTAGATCAGCCCAACAACCCTTATCCCTATAGGAACATGAATACGTATCATACTCCAAATCAAATCCTGTCTAGTTTAAAAACATAACAAACTCATAAACCCCATATCTCCATCTCCTGCGTGCGACAGTAGATACCCCCCCCCCCGGTCGCAACATCCCAGTTAATCAACGTCTGAATCAATTCGAGCCTTCGGTTAGTATAATTCTCCTCTACCCGATTTACTTTGATCGATGTTCTTGATTTCATGTTGATATATTCATGTATATTGTTACGTAGTGATTAAAAGCATGATCCTAGAATTTGTTTATAGGCTATACTGGATCTGGACAACTGATTGATCGGTTACTAACCAATTAGTGTGGTCTGATGTTAAGGCTTTTGGGGAAAAGGGATTATGATAACAAACTAATTCGGTTAAAAAGGAAAATTACTTAGGATGATAAACTACGATCCAGGATGTTATGTGTGCTAGGAGGTTTATGTTTACATAATGGATAGCCTTGTGTTGTGTTGTGTTTTGTGTTTCATGGATTTCATGCTCAGATTGTTATTGTTGGTTCGTGAATCTATGTTACGTTGATCCTTCTTTAATAATCTTGTTTGTGCGGAATCGTGATTGGCGAATTGAATATGTATGATAACCTATCTGAGGTGCCATGCTTGTAAATCAGATGTGATGACTGTGTTGGTATATGGTTCATGATAGATTATATTTGATTATTAGGACTTATGCATTAGTGATTAAATTGAAATCGAGTAGAACTGATAAGGTTAATAGCGAAGTTAAGACTGATAATATACAATTTGTTTTGGACTATAAAGGGAACTGTTTTCCATTCAAATTGATTTGGGCCGTTGTAAATGGGCAGGACATGTTATTTGGGCTGCATAATTTCGTGAATTGGGTTTATGAAAGGTTGGGTCGGTTGGGTTGAACATTAGTTTAATGGGCCACACACACTTGCTGGGCCGGGTAATCTGGGGTTTTCACGTGACCACGAATAGCGGCCCAGCCACACATATATGCGAATATAATTAATGAACTATCTAGCCGAGTACATGAGATAGGAGAACACGATGCGATTTCGTAGTTGGCTCGAGTATTAGTACATGTGATTATTTTAGGTGTGTGTTTTGGATAAGCGTGTGGCATGCTTGATTGTTAGTAAGTGCATGACTAATTGTTACTTATTTCATGATGTTATGTGTGAACTACTCGAATATAGAACTAACATGTCATTAGTCACTACATTTGGGATTGACTGATTATTACGGAACAAGAAATACAAAAGTTAATTATGTGTATAATATGTGAATCATGTACACAAAATGAGATAACAGGCCCACCTAAGGCTGCTGTTTGGGCCGCACTTTAAACAGTGGGCCACAAGCCCAACCGGTCACACAAATGGGTTTTGGTCGCACCCTCTTATGAATTGACTTATGTGTGTGATTTGCATGATTGTTGGGTTGTGAAGTGGGCCGCACAGGACGTAATTTGGCCGAACCTTGAATGTTGGATTTATTAGTTATCATGATATACACATGTGTTAACTTTGGGCCGTGCACACGCTAGTTGATCATGTAGGTATGAATATGGTGTATTTGCGTGACTACATGTTAAGCATTGTTGGATACTGTAGACGGATGAATAAACTGTCACGAGTTGGAATGCATATGTGCGTTACATGAGCAATGAATATATTTTATGTGAACCTCGAATGTGTGAATTAACTATACGTGAAAGGTGTGGTATATGTGCATGTGAAACTGACTATAACTGGTAACCTTTTTAGGACGTGTTTATTCAACTGATAATCAAGTAATTAATTCTACCGAGCAAACCAAAGGTGAGTTCATTGCATTTTCTCAAGCATGCGTCCCGGTGGTTTGGGACAACGGGTAAGCATTTGGAAGGGAAACTATGGGTAAACAACTTAATCGGTTTTGGTTATTGCCTGAAGGGCAATGGGGGTAACTAGTTGATAGCGCTATTAGGTGGGAAACCTCACACCGGGCCGTAAGGACGGGCGTGAACTAATTATCTGGGTATGGCTATGGTTGTTAGAGGCACACTCCTCGGATACATATGGGCACACTCCCTAGGGTATCTAACGAAGGCAACATAGCAATCGGTCGTTAAGGGGTACCCACTCCCCGGATACTTATGGGCACACTCCCTAGGGTATCTAACATGAGCAACATTGTAACGCAACATTAAATCGCATTAACATACATATGGTAACATAACTTGTTAACTAAACCTTGAACTCACCAGCGTAGTCTGACACACTTGTTTACATGCTTGTAGGTAATTACTGAAGGAACCTGGGAACTTGCCGTCTGATGCTGCTGGAGTGGTTGTGGTCATAATAAACAGTTATTTTGATTTGGTTTTGATACATTTACACACTTATACATTTATGCTTCCGCTCAATACTTTGGTTTTGGTTTAACTTTTCAAACGATACATTTCTTTCAATTGGGTATTTCAATACATTATAATTTGTGTTTGATATGATTGGTGGCTCTTTGTTGGATCGTTGCACCTCCAATAGGGACATGCCCTAGGTGGTTATTTGGGGGTGTGACAGTTTGGTATCAGAGCCACTGGTTATAGAGAACTCGGTTTTAAAAATGTTTTCATAAAACCAGACTATAACCGAATTGATCCAAACGATGACCATGACACTCAGCTTCAGACTGCAAGGTTCGTTCCTCCTTAGCTTATGCTTATATGTCTATTAAACGTAACTATATTTATAGCATGCACGATACGACCTGGTAGGCATCATGACACATTGATAGTGTAACATAACACTTGCATCTAGTAAATTCTAATCTTGTTGGTAGTGCTTATTTTGTGTTGATTGGGGTGGGAGAAACTTCAAACATAAGTTAAGAAGCATCGAGAGGAGCATGCAAACCGCCTTATTATCATGGGTGCACACATAATAATAACGCGTGGTGCATGCAAATCCCAATGAGGCTTAACGAGTGTAAGAGGGGTTCTTCCCTATTTGTGTATGAACATGGTAGTTAATCGTCCCTAACGTGATAAACCTGAATACTTTTCTCGTTCTCGACTCCTAAATTCGTTTCATTCTCCTATTATAGAACCATGAGTGGACGAGGAAACGGACGTAGCAACTGTTGATTGAAACCTTGTGTGCTTACTCTTTCTGTTATTTTCTTTCTCCTTTCTGCGTTAATACCCTCTTTTGGTACGTTGTGAGTGTGCATTCTTTCGTTTAACTTGAGTTACGTCATCAACTCGACAGGCATGTCTGCACCGTCCGCATCTTTCGACCAATCCCGGGCGCCAGGGAAGGCACCCGCTGCTACTCACTCACCCCCGCGTCAGATGGAGACGCGTGCTGCTTATAGGAAGAGACTCGCACAGGGCGGGGAGTCGTCCTCCCGACCTACGCATGCACTACCAGTTAACTCCCTCAGCGCTCAGGCCGAGTCGGCTGTGAGTAAGGCCCTCCGAGATTATAACCAGATTCTAATAGGACAAAACCAAGTCTTAATGGAGCAAAATCAGAAATTACTAAGAAAGGTTGATACCCTAGGAGGGCGAGTGGAAGCTCAAGAGAAGCAGATACAGGAACTTAATAGGAGAACTACTGACTTGAAGGCAGAAGCCCTAAAAGGGCGTGAGGTACAAGGTCTGATACTGAGAGACGCTCGAGTGGATCATGAAAGGCTTAACTCGCATGCCGAAAGGATAGGTATGATGGATTGGAGGGTCCATCAGTTGGAGGAAGCCCGCTTCGCACCTGAACCCGAGCCAGCCCCAGTCCCGGCACCTCCCGAACCAGAGGCGGAAGAGTCTGATGAAGAGCCCGAAGAGGAGGAGGAAGAGCCGGAAGAGGAGGAAGAAGAGCCAGAGGAGGTCTCGGATAATGACGGAGACGATGATGATGGTAGTGACCTCGGGGATGGTGACGTGGACGATTGACTCGTCTTTCAATCGTTTATCTAGTTATTTTTCTTTCAGTTGTTTTCGTATAAACAATCATGGTGATTAAAACTTTTGCGAATATCCGATGTAGTGACTTATATGGTTTAATTTGAATGGGTTTCTTATTTTATCGTTTAAAGGATATTTCTTGTACTGAGTCGTCACCTTACCTCTTTTTACCCTTGCACCACAAGAGTCACATCTTTGACTCTACGACAGTTACCTTAATTATGGTAAACCTCTAGCTGGCCTTTGTACTACCCGGTACCTATTGGTTGATGCAATGCCTCTTGTTCGAGTTCGTTGGAACTCAAGGCGTGGACCAGAGTTCACGTGGGAGCGCGAGGACCAGACGAAGCTAAAGTCCCCCCCCCCCCCCCACCTATTTCCCAAAGACAAAGCAGAGTCAAGCAAGACTGGTAAATTTCGAGACGAAATTTCTTTCAAGTTGGGGATGATGTCACACCTGAGCAAAATCCGCAGCAATCTTGATTTCCTCACTTCACTCCTCAATGCTTACTTGCCAAATTTCGGGACGAAATTTCTTTCAAGTTGGGGATGATGTGACAACCCGAACTCTGACGCCTTATCTCGTGATTTTAACTTCTAGTTATCCCCCTCTAGTGCACTAAACTAGCATCACTCCATTAAGCTCGAATCTAAACCTAAACGTCACATCTTGTTAAGTGTGAACCTTTGTTATGTGTTAACTTGTTAAACGCTACATGTTTAGGTAATTGGGCCACCGCACATAAGTGATTCGGCCCAGTTTACTTGTGTTTATGTATTTGGGCCACATGTTGTGTTTATGTATTTGGGCCACATGTTGTGTTTATGTATTTGGGCCATATGTTTATATATTGTGCTACTTCTCGGCCCACCCCCTACCCCTTTAATCATCTTGGCCCAATATTAAACCTCTATGTATATGTAAGCTAGTATGTATTGAGTTTGCATGATCCTTAATCTACCAAAACAAACCCCACTCATCTTTCCCTACCTTTACGGCAGCTACTGTAGTTGAAGTCCCACCCCCTTAATTGTTAATTGTCACTTGGGCTTGAGCCCATGATCGGCTAAACGAACCACCGGCCCCAACACCCTTATTGTTTAGATCAGCCCAACAACCCTTATCCCTATAGGAACATGAATACGTATCATACTCCAAATCAAATCCTGTCTAGTTTAAAAACATAACAAACTCATAAACCCCATATCTCCATCTCCTGCGTGCGACAGTAGATACCCCCCCCCCCCGGTCGCAACATCCCAGTTAATCAACGTCTGAATCAATTCGAGCCTTCGGTTAGTATAATTCTCCTCTACCCGATTTACTTTGATCGATGTTCTTGATTTCATGTTGATATATTCATGTATATTGTTACGTAGTGATTAAAAGCATGATCCTAGAATTTGTTTATAGGCTATACTGGATCTGGACAACTGATTGATCGGTTACTAACCAATTAGTGTGGTCTGATGTTAAGGCTTTTGGGGAAAAGGGATTATGATAACAAACTAATTCGGTTAAAAAGGAAAATTACTTAGGATGATAAACTACGATCCAGGATGTTATGTGTGCTAGGAGGTTTATGTTTACATAATGGATAGCCTTGTGTTGTGTTGTGTTTTGTGTTTCATGGATTTCATGCTCAGATTGTTATTGCTGGTTCGTGAATCTATGTTACGTTGATCCTTCTTTAATAATCTTGTTTGTGCGGAATCGTGATTGGCGAATTGAATATGTATGATAACCTATCTGAGGTGCCATGCTTGTAAATCAGATGTGATGACTGTGTTGGTATATGGTTCATGATAGATTATATTTGATTATTAGGACTTATGCATTAGTGATTAAATTGAAATCGAGTAGAACTGATAAGGTTAATAGCGAAGTTAAGACTGATAATATACAATTTGTTTTGGACTATAAAGGGAACTGTTTTCCATTCAAATTGATTTGGGCCGTTGTAAATGGGCAGGACATGTTATTTGGGCTGCATAATTTCGTGAATTGGGTTTATGAAAGGTTGGGTCGGTTGGGTTGAACATTAGTGTAATGGGCCACACACACTTGCTGGGCCGGGTAATCTGGGGTTTTCACGTGACCACGAATAGCGGCCCAGCCACACATATATGCGAATATAATTAATGAACTATCTAGCCGAGTACATGAGATAGGAGAACACGATGCGATTTCGTAGTTGGCTCGAGTATTAGTACATGTGATTATTTTAGGTGTGTGTTTTGGATAAGCGTGTGGCATGCTTGATTGTTAGTAAGTGCATGACTAATTGTTACTTATTTCATGATGTTATGTGTGAACTACTCGAATATAGAACTAACATGTCATTAGTCACTACATTTGGGATTGACTGATTATTACGGAACAAGAAATACAAAAGTTAATTGTGTGTATAATATGTGAATCATGTACACAAAATGAGATAACAGGCCCACCTAAGGCTGCTGTTTGGGCCGCACTTTAAACAGTGGGCCACAAGCCCAACCGGTCACACAAATGGGTTTTGGTCGCACCCTCTTATGAATTGACTTATGTGTGTGATTTGCATGATTGTTGGGTTGTGAAGTGGGCCGCACAGGACGTAATTTGGCCGAACCTTGAATGTTGGATTTATTAGTTATCATGATATACACATGTGTTAACTTTGGGCCGTGCACACGCTAGTTGATCATGTAGGTATGAATATGGTGTATTTGCGTGACTACATGTTAAGCATTGTTGGATACTGTAGACGGATGAATAAACTGTCACGAGTTGGAATGCATATGTGCGTTACATGAGCAATGAATATATTTTATGTGAACCTCGAATGTGTGAATTAACTATACGTGAAAGGTGTGGTATATGTGCATGTGAAACTGACTATAACTGGTAACCTTTTTAGGACGTGTTTATTCAACTGATAATCAAGTAATTAATTCTACCGAGCAAACCAAAGGTGAGTTCATTGCATTTTCTCAAGCATGCGTCCCGGTGGTTTGGGACAACGGGTAAGCATTTGGAAGGGAAACTATGGGTAAACAACTTAATCGGTTTTGGTTATTGCCTGAAGGGCAATGGGGGTAACTAGTTGATAGCGCTATTAGGTGGGAAACCTCACACCGGGCCGTAAGGACGGGCGTGAACTAATTATCTGGGTATGGCTATGGTTGTTAGAGGCACACTCCTCGGATACATATGGGCACACTCCCTAGGGTATCTAACGAAGGCAACATAGCAATCGGTCGTTAAGGGGTACCCACTCCCCGGATACTTATGGGCACACTCCCTAGGGTATCTAACATGAGCAACATTGTAACGCAACATTAAATCGCATTAACATACATATGGTAACATAACTTGTTAACTAAACCTTGAACTCACCAGCGTAGTCTGACACACTTGTTTACATGCTTGTAGGTAATTACTGAAGGAACCTGGGAACTTGCCGTCTGATGCTGCTGGAGTGGTTGTGGTCATAATAAACAGTTATTTTGATTTGGTTTTGATACATTTACACACTTATACATTTATGCTTCCGCTCAATACTTTGGTTTTGGTTTAACTTTTCAAACGATACATTTCTTTCAATTGGGTATTTCAATACATTATAATTTGTGTTTGATATGATTGGTGGCTCTTTGTTGGATCGTTGCACCTCCAATAGGGACATGCCCTAGGTGGTTATTTGGGGGTGTGACAAATCCTGTCAATCAAGCTCACCAAGCAATCGTCATCGATTCTTCCGACGATTCTTCCGACGATTCTACCGACGACTCTTCAAGTGAGTCCTCAGACGAACCCTCTAATAACAACGCACCACCGCAAGAAGCTCCGTCCAGCCGTAAACGAAAGACCTTGAGCCCAGACTCTTCAACAACTGGACTGTCACAACCATTAATTTCGCCATTAATTTCTTTTATATGTTGAACTTGTTCTATTTCCCGACGCAATGTGGACTCTATTTAACTCTCGCTCTGCCTCACACTCGCGCACGGACTATATACTAGCACTATGTACTATATAATGTGTTTTACCCCTACTATGCGTTCTTGGGATAAAGTATGATAAACGTGCAAGGGTCAAATTAATCACGGGTGCACACGGGATTACTATGATCAGTGCACGGAGATCGTAATGAGTTTCAATGATGCCATAACGTTAAAAGCATGGTTAAGCTTGTTGGATACGCCGCTGGTACTTCCTATATATAAGCGTCTTGACCATGTCGACACAGTGTGACATCTATTCACGGGTGTCACGACCCCCGACCCCATCCTGGCCTGAATCGGGTGCCGCGAGCAGTCCAGTGGTACCGGTGATTATTTTTGAAAAACATTGCAGCGGAAATTTCATCAGGACCGTGAGTTAGGAAAAATATCAGAGTTTAAAAACACCGGATTTTTATTTATTAAATAGGTAAAATGAATTCATGTTTTACAAAGGTAGCTTTTAATAAAACGATATTTCTTAATAAAATAAGCCACTTATTGAAGTTCTTTAGTGCCGGATCCAATCCTTACTTCAATCTAGTGTAATTACCTGAAACGCGTTTTAAAAAGGTTTTGTCAGCGGGAAATACTGAGTGAGTTCATTCAGTTTGCACAAGAACAGATCTGTTATAATTCACAGTATTAAGAGCGATTACAATGTTTCTGATATCAAACCAACTACCCACGGTACTTTATCACTCGACCCACTGGCCCACATGTCTAGTGGTGTCTGTGATTATGGTCATATCACCCATTGGCTGCCCCAATGTTGAAGATTATCAAGTAATGTATACAAAACCCCACATACCGGCTGTAATTTGGTGATTACAAAGACTTAATCCCTGTAATTATAAATTTGGAAAATAATTTGGAGTTTTGTAAAACAGTTGATAAAAAGAGAATAACTCACATTATAAGCATGCAGTATTTGAATTAACAAGCCTCATGATTCAGATTCTTCTGAGAATTAGCATCTACTTTGATTGTAAGTGTATGGGGGTATTGTTTAGTCTATTGATAAGCCCGATAACCTAATTTAAGCGATAACGCACCCGAAACTAGGTAAATAACTAATACAGCATTTACGATAAATTCACGAGATTAAAACCCTCACGACGAATGACAAAGTGCAATCACTTAAACATCCATCGGATTCACAACGAATGACAGAGTCTATCCCGAGTTTGGGCAGCACTCAAACATCCTGTCGGAATCACGACTAATGACAAAGGATAGTACTTAAACATCCTGTCGGATAGTTTCAGTCGATCGGATATTGAATCGTAGCAGCGATCGAGTTAATACCCTGTATCGTAGCAGCGCTTCGTGCTAGTGTGTGTTATGTAGTAAACGGATAATAACTTAACGTAGGAAACGAATTTGAACGTCGAACGAATGCCAGAAATCAAGTCCCAGGCCCCTCTATTTATAGCCTGATTTGGAACCGCCCGCGTGTCGCGACAGGATCCCCGGGATCTGTCGCGTGTCACGGGGGAATCCAAACTAGGCTAGGCCTGCTTCGTTACCTACTTAGGCCCGCTGAGTCGACGGAACGATAATTTTCAATTTAGACAGCGAGATATAAGGATAAACGTCAAGTAGGGAATATCCCCCCTGAGTTTTAGGGGCCCTGATCCTGATTCTGATTGTTATGAAAATTTTAGGGTTTGTGCAGAATTACTTGGGTGTCTCAACTAGGGTTTCCTATTGGGTAAATAAAATAATAGATATGACTTTTGATTGAGAGTTGTTTACAAAATTGAATAATAAATAATAGTTTTGGGTAAATCACAAAAAGGAAATAAAACGGTGAGAAAAGAGAATGGACCCACTTTGTAACTTTAGGGTTTAGCTAGAAAATCTCCTGTTATAAATTTTGAGTATAACTTTTGGGCTATTAAAAATATAATGCACTTGTGTTAAGTATAGTACCCCTAATTCAACCTTGTCCCGAAGTCCCGAGACCGAATCCCAACAATTTAGTCGGGCAGAGCCCTGACATATGTTATGAGACTCAGATCAATCGGAAAGGGTAGCGGTGATCGGGAGTTAGAACACTTAAAACGGGGCATAGCTTTATTATTATCATAGATGAAAATAAAATAAATAAATAAATATAATTTTTGAAAGACAGGGGATAGGTGACATAAAAGGTTGCTTTGAACCTTATTTATAGTTGAAAGTTCTTCAAACTTAGGAAGGAAGGAATTTAGTCATCCTGATCTTGTTCTAATTGATACACGTAGCACATAAATCTCTAGCATGCATTTAGCTACACAAGATGGTGGACACCTGTGCATATTGTGTACTTAACATCTTGATTTTTAAATGAAAAATTTATTATTATATTCAAAAAATGGGCCACATACGTTTTAGTTAAATGTAAAATTTTTTATTATTTTTATTTTATTAATTTATATATTATAATTAATTTAACTGCTTTACTTATTTGAAGCGTATAACTTTTAAAATACAACGTTTTACAAAATAATGAATATGTCTTTAGAACGAGTATATCTTTGTCTACATTTGGGTCTAAGTTTTATTAAAATAGAGTAGGTTCAAAATACAATGTATTTTTATAATTTAATTATTATAGGGTTCCTAGGCCCGTCTAGGAACTTCATATTTCTAACTTTTAACTTACCCGTAATATACCTGTCTAATAATATAACTTTTTATACACTTTTATTTTTATTAGACAGGTTACCCATACATAGGCCAATTATTTGGTATAATATTTCAACTAATTATATAAAATAGTGTTTAAACTATTTGGGTTGACTATTTATATTAATAATAAACGAGTTACTAGTTACTAGTGGTCAATAAATTTAACCAAACCTATAATTCTTATATGACAAAAATAGGAATGTTACATTCTCCCCACCTTGTTTTAAATCTCGTCCTCGAGATTTGGGCTACGATATTTCTTTTAGAGTTATGTCACTTTTTAGACAATAAAAATAATATTAAGGTAAATGATACCAAATCACAATATTAAATTTTGTGAATATGAGTTGTACAATAAATAGGACTCAATGGTTTAACTGAATTAGTTAAAGAAATCGATGACAAACGAATGAAATGGAATGATATAATTTTCAAAATGACTAGGTTCAAGCCAAAAGATATATGGTCAAGAGATATGAATGTGAAAGACTTTTAGAATTAATAAAAATTCTTTGTCAAAAGAAAGCTTACTTTGATTGGTAACTGAGGAAGACTTAGGATTGACAGGTTCAAAATGAAATAAAAGCATGAAAAATTGATTTGTCAAATATTTATAATATGAGAAAATCAAAGTTTTGAGATAGTGAATTGCAAAGATATGCCAAGAGACAGTAGAGTTAGTGTATCATTGTTTGGAGTTGCAAGTTGTTTTAATTGTGAAACACTGTGATAGTATACTATTAGGGACCATATTTTTCATACTACGTTCGAAATATAATAAGAACAAGTTGTTTTGACATGACCAACTATTATATTAATTTTTTTTGTAAAGCAAATGTAATACATATTATTTGTTACGCATTTTTACTATATGTAAATGGTCACCACTTTAGTATTTTACTATACTATATAAAATAACTTATATTTATTACGTAATATAGATTACAAAATACCACGGTGAAGTTATTACATTTACAAAATATTTTAGTATTATGATTTTGTAAAAGAACCACTATTATTTATAATGTTAAATGAAAGTTGTAAATAAAAGGGGTAAAATATTTATTGTATAAAAGTATTTGTAAAATATTTTGTAAATATATAACACTTAATGGGTTGATTCAATGTGATTATTTATTTTCATTTTGAAATCATATAACGTTGTGAATGTTTTTACAAATGTTGTAAATAAGTGAAAACGGTGACTATTCTTATATATTACTATGTTCTCTTAACCCAACGTAGTTGATGACTTTTATATTATTCTTATATGGTTATCTTCTTTCCAGAGTGTTATGGTACCACAAAATATGTGATACATAATTATTTATATAATTTTATTCGTCCCTCTAATTCTGGTATTGTTTTATGAAAATATGTCTTCTCTTTACAGTACAAAGTAAAATATATATGTATATATTTTTATATATATAATTAAAATTTACTAAATAAGTATGATGACTTAATTTATATACATTAAGTAGTTATTATCATGGTTGGATATTGGTTAGTGCTGCCTTGTTTAAACATAGGTGACCAGTCCATGCCTAACTAAGGCTAGGCTTATCCAATACCTGTTCCTGACAATAACCCGAATACTTAAAAATGATACTACTGTTATTCATATATTATTACTAATATTAATTACCAATGAATTTTTAGATGAGAGTATTGCTGAAATATAATTCTTCATCTTAATGATTGAACAAAATTCTTAGGTATAGTAATACTATATTATAAATTAGGTAATTATTTATGTAAGTTTCCATACATAATCAATTAAATTTATATTTAAAATTTAAGTAAATATTATAGGATTTTCAACTGATGATGAAGGATCAAATGAATAGCATGAAATTTTCGATCAATAATGAAAGACACTTTTAGATATACACGGAATGGGATATGAATTTGTGTATTTTTATCTTAACATATATTAGGATTGTTTTAAGATAATGGGCTAACAAAATTTAATAAATCTATACATAGATATGAAAGGCAATTGTCACTGCTTATGGACCCGAACCTGGGTGATCTATCAAATTAGCTCAAGTTTCGAACTAAAGAAAATACCTGTCTCATGATGTTGAAAAAAAATGATTGAATGAGTTTATCATGCTTGGAACTGAAGGAAAAATAAAGCTGAGTGTTTGTTTTAAACAATCTAGTAGATTTGAAGAATGAAATAATTGAATAGTGTTTTTCAGTCCAAGATGATAAAGCAATAAAGATTGCGAAACGCTTGATGGATGATGTAAGAATCATTTAAGAGATACACTGGAATATAATAAGAATTTGTGTGTTATTATCTTAGCACACAATTTGTGTTAAGATTGCTTGAATATGAATAACTAATGAAGCGAATTCGGTATGAATAATTAAATCTGTATAAAGCGAGATTAGCGAAATCTTCAGGTTTTGAAAATGTTACCCTAAGGTGATCGTGATCCAAGAAATAATTTAGTGAAGTCGAAGGCCAAGAAAAATAATTGAATTGCTTGTTGGGACTATTTTGAATAGGATAGCTTTAATCCATCATATGTAATTTTGAAATGAATATATAATGCGAGCAAGTTCAAAACAATTGAACTGGGTTTATACAAAATGATTTTTAAATAAGTAAGTTCGGACATGGTCACAACAAAACCATGTATATTTTTCAAAAGAAAAGCGAGTTTTCAGGAATTTCATTGATTCATTTTCAAAGAACTATCGTTTTTGCAAGAATGCGATTTACAATGCAAAGATCAAGTATAGTAAAATGATATTTGAACTTTTGATAAAACAACTAATTTGGAATGATGCCCTTTTATGGTCTTCATAACTTAAATGAACCACATGCGCAATGAACAGTGCATGTGTAACGTGTAGATTTACCAAGAAATGGAATGGATCAATATTTGTTGCTATGAAAGAAATTCTCATGGTATAATGACTCTTTTTAGAAGAAGTAGAAATACGAAAGTCAACTCATTATATGCAGAAGTCAGAATTTCAACGAAAGGAACTTTATCTGGAATTTCGTGTGATAACCGTTGTTATCATGGAATGTTGACTAAAATGAAAATAGAGGGAGTTGCAAAGGTATGTGACTTCTTTTGTAGTGCTAATAATTATGACTCTGATTAGACTATGCACCGATGTTTGTGAAATATTGTTCCAACGTACCTTAGCGATATTCAGATCTTTTGTAGGATCGTGTGGCAAAGTACTTCTTATTGATTAGTAGTTCTTCTACTGACGGAATTAGTATTGGTGTTATTGTGCCTAATTTATATTTTCCGAAGGTCTTGCCTTGGAAAGTCGTGTGTGCTAAACTTCAACGTCTGTGGACATATAATTAAAGTTTCATGTGTTTTCTTGTGCACCAACAAAATTTTACATGCTTCTTATTTGAGTTCATAATTATGGCGTTAATAATTTATGGTAACGCATTGGTAATTCTTATATTTTTGATGGTGTCCCAACCTAATGGGTTTTCCATTTATCGTTATTGTCGCTCGAGTTACGAGGTAGATGATCAAACGAAATAATGTTTGATATCGGAAAAGAGATTCTTGATAAAAATCTAGACACATATGCTTGTGCTTTATTCTAAATTGTCAAATCTTATAGTTTTTGCATTTCCTTATAGATATACATATCTATATAATCACATATTTCACATGCGGTAATATACATATCCTTTATAAAGTCAATGTATTTATCAGATTCATATTTCCAAGGACCAGTCAGAAATCCGGTCAAGATATTATTTAGGGAAATCTTGTCACTCGTTTGACATATCATATACCCCGTCTTACCCGGTACTCGCCGGAGAGGTAATCTCAGTATATCCGGACAAACTGGAGAGTTTGCTACTCTATACCCAGTTTTGCCGGAGAAAATTTTCTATTTCCCATAAATAGTATCTTTTCAAAATTTTAAAGTTGCCTCTTCTATTAGGGCTTTTATCCAGAAGCAAGGAAATTTATATTCCCATAACATTTCTTATTCTAGACCAGGTAATATCAATAGGCAAGAATAAATAGCAATTAAGTGCAATTGCCTGCTAATCGTCATTCTTATGGCATACCAATATCCATTACATTATATTTATATAAGTAATTTATCTTGGAGTTTATATTAAGGCAAAATTCTTAAGTTCAAGTCTAAATATCATCCTGAGTGCTATAATATTAAGTTCCTAACTCTCTGTTTAAACTTAGGTATTATTACAACACCTAATTGCTTAAACAAGTGGCTTAGCTTATACTAAGGCATCTTTTCTTATGTTCAAGTCTAAATGCTATCAGATGTGCTACCAGTTTAATAGCGGTCTCCTAACTCTTTTATTTAAGCGTAAGTATTATTATCACAACATTTATAGGCTTAAAGTAGTGGCTTAGCTCTGATACCACCTTTTACTGTCACGACCCCCGACCCCATCCTGGCCAGAATCGGGTGCCACGAGCAGTCCAGTGGTACCGGTGATTATTTTTGAAAAACATTGCAGCGGAAATTTCATCAGGACCGTGAGTTAGGAAAAATATCAGAGTTTAAAAACACCGGATTTTTATTTATTAAATAGGTAAAATGAATTCATGTTTTACAAAGGTAGCTTTTAATAAAACGATATTTCTTAATAAAATAAGCCACTTCTTGAAGTCCTTTAGTGCCGGATCCAATCCTTACTTCAATCTAGTGTAATTACCTGAAACGCGTTTTAAAAAGGTTTTGTCAGCGGGAAATACTGAGTGAGTTCATTCAGTTTGCACAAGAACAGATCTGTTATAATTCACAGTATTAAGAGCGATTACAATGTTTCTGATATCAAACCAACTACCCACGGTACTTTATCACTCGACCTACTGGCCCACCTGTCCAGTGGTGTCTGTGATTATGGTCATATCACCCATTGGCTGCCCTAATGTTGAAGATTATCAAGTAATGTATACAAAACCCCACATACCGGCTGTAATTTGGTGATTACAAAGACTTAATCCCTGTAATTATAAATTTGGAAAATAATTTGGAGTTTTGTAAAACAGTTGATAAAAAGAGAATGACTCACATTATAAGCATGCAGTATTTGAATTAACAAGCCTCATAATTCAGATTCTTCTGAGAATTAGCATCTACTTTGATTGTAAGTGTATAGGGTATTGTTTAGTCTATTGATAAGCCTGATAACCTAATTTAAGCGATAACGCACCCGAAACTAGGTAAATAACTAATACAGCATTTACGATAAATTCACGAGATTAAAACCCTCACGACGAATGACAAAGTGCAATCACTTAAACATCCATCGGATTCACAACGAATGACAGAGTCTATCCCGAGTTTGGGCAGCACTCAAACATCCTGTCGGAATCACGACTAATGACAAAGGATAGTACTTAAACATCCTGTCGGATAGTTTCAGTCGATCGGATATTGAATCGTAGCAACGATCGAGTTAATACCCTGTATCGTAGCAGCGCTTCGTGCTAGTGTGTGTTATGTAGTAAACGGATAATAACTTAACTAGGAAACGAATTTGAACGTCGAACGAATGCCAGAAATCAAGTCCCAGGCCCCTCTATTTATAGCCTGATTTGGAACCGCCCGCGTGTCGCGACAGGATCCCCGGGATCTGTCGCGTGTCGCGGGGGAATCCAAAGTAGGCTAGGCCTGCTTCGTCACGTACTTAGGCCTGCTGAGTCGACGGAACGATAATTTTCAATTTAGACAGCGAGATATAAGGATAAACGTCAAGTAGGGAATATCCCCCTGAGTTTTAGGGGCCCTGATCCTGATTCTGATTGTTATGAAAATTTTAGGGTTTGTGCAGAATTACTTGGGTGTCTCAACTAGGGTTTCCTATTGGGTAAATAAAATAATAAATATGACTTTTGATTGAGAGTTGTTTACAAAATAGAATAATAAATAATAGTTTTGGATAAATCACAAAAAGGAAATAAAACGGTGAGAAAAGAGAATGGACCCACTTTGTAACTTTAGGGTTTAGCTAGAAAATCTCCTGGTATAAATTTTGGGTATAACTTTTGGGCTATTAAAAATATAATGCACTTGTGTTAAGTATAGTACCCCTAATTCAACCTTGTCCCGAAGTCCCGAGACCGAATCCCAACAATTTAGTCGGGCAGAGCCCTGACCTATGTTATGAGACTCAGATCAATCGGAAATGGTAGCGGTGATCGGGAGTTAGAACACTTAAAACAGGGCATAGCTTTATTATTATCATAGATGAAAATAAAATAAATAAATAAATATAATTTTTGAAAGACAGGGGATAGGTGACATGAAAGGTTGCTTTGAACCTTATTTATAGTTCAAAGTTCTTCAAACTTAGGAAGGAAGGAATTTAGTCATCCTGATCTTGTTCTAATTGATACACGTAGCACATAAATCTCTAGCATGCATTTAGCCACACAAGATGGTGGACACCTGTGCATATTGTGTACTTAACATCTTGATTTTTTAATGAAAAATTTATTATTATATTCAAAAAATGGGCCACGTACGTTTTAGTTAAATGTAAAAATTTTTATTATTTTTATTTTATTAATTTATATATTATAATTAATTTAACTGCTTTACTTATTTGACGCGTATAACTTATAAAATACAACGTTTTACAAAATAATGAATATGTCTTTAGAACGAGTATATCTTTGTCTACATTTGGGTCTAAGTTTCATTAAAATAGAGTAGGTTCAAAATACAATGTATTTTTATAATTTAATTATTATAGGGTTCCTAGGCCCGTCTAGGAACTTCATATTTCTAACTTTTAACTTACCCGTAATATACCTGTCTAATAATATAACTTTTTATATACTTTTATTTTTATTAGACAGGTTACCCATACATAGGCCAATTATTTGGTATAATATTTCAACCAATTATATAAAATAGTGTTTAAAACTACTTGGGTTGACTATTTGTATTAATAATAAACGAGTTACTAGTTACTAGTTACTAGTGGTCAATAAATTTAACCAAACCTATAATTCTTATATGACAAAAATAGGAATGTTACAACGGGGCAGAGGCGTGTGGTTGAAACATGGTGGATACGCCGCTGGTACTTCCTCTATATAAGTGTTTCGCCATGCCAACCAATGCCTTGTGAAGAAAGTGCCATACAAGTTGAACGTTATTAGACCAATTATACTATTGGATCTATTTTCGACACACTAAACTACATCGCAAGGCGTAACAATCTCAATCGCAACTCAAAGCGTGTCATCGCTAGACTTTTCGTAAGTCAACCACGCTCGCAATCGCATTATCGCTAAAATCCATCTCGTAATCGCTATCGCTTATTATGTGTAGCTCGCAATCTCAATCGCCTATTGTGTGTTCGCTCAATCGCGTATTATGTGTATCGCGCTATCGCTTATCGTGTGCATTGCTCTATCGCTCATCGTGTATCGCTTAAACATGAATCGCCATCGCTATCGCTTACCGATATCTATGTTATCTGTGTTATGTTAGCACACATGACCCCGCTTCACGGGATGAAACTGATAGGGATAAAACATGGTGGATACGCCGCTGGTAGTTCCTATATATAAGTGTTTTAGCCGTATTGGCATACTTTCGTGGAAAAGGGCCATGTGGGGCTTAATGTTAGTTAAAATTTGTGGTGTTGTTTAATCTAAACAAATTGCATGTTTCCATCGCTTGCAACACATCAACCATCGATTATCGCTCGACTGTTGTCACTATCGCTTATCGTTGCCGTATTCGTTCATTATGTTTGTGTTATGCTATCGAATTTTCGCGTACCGCTTATTGCTTATCGCACTCGCTCGTATCGCTGAACTGAGTTCGTAAACGATTTCACCGCTCAGTTTACTCAACCCCTCTCTTACACTTGGTCCAACCATCTTTCGCTTGGACCGAGGAAATCGAAATCTATCAGTACTATGTCGACACACATGACAATGTCTCACGGGACGGAAGCGATATGG
Organism: Helianthus annuus; assembly: GCF_002127325.2. NCBI lineage: Eukaryota > Viridiplantae > Streptophyta > Magnoliopsida > Asterales > Asteraceae > Helianthus > Helianthus annuus. The sequence continues at coordinate 78,697,534 of NC_035436.2, read as the reverse complement.
CTAAAACATGGTGGATACGCCGCTAGTAGTTCCTATATGTCACACCCCCAAAATCCACCTGCGGAGTATCACCGCTTGGGAGCGTGACTGACCAGGATCAAGCCACCAATCATATTGAACATGTAATCAAGTAGTAATGGTTGTCCATCAATACGAAAGGTGTTCATCAAAACCAATATAGTTAAGTATAGCGGAAGCATTTAAGTAAACCCAAACACGAGTATTAATGTGTGAACCATCATAAGTGTTCAAATAGCATTCACGATCCTTTGCCCACAACGACCTGCTCCTCCCTGTGCAAGCTCCATAATGTACCTAAGGTCCTGCAAGGCATGCAGCAGAGAGTCAACAACTAGTTGAGCGAGTTCACAGAAAGTAAGTTCAGTAATAGAAATGGTATAGCAAGCATTGCGTTCGTTCATCTAATCATGCATCGTATTAGTTCGTTCATTGTTCATGTATAGTATTGGTTTCCATCGCGGGCCCTTTCGGCATGTATGCGAAGATTTGGGTTAATACTCCCAAATATCCTAGACTATGTATATTTGTATCGCGGCCACCCTGGCATAACTTGCGAAGATTTATTCTCTATAGTTCGCAGCTTCCCCGAAGCATGTGTGCGAAGATCAGTCATAATTATCGCAGCCAACCCTTGGCGTGTGTGCGAAGATCTGTTCAAGTAGGTATACTAGTCTAGCCGTATCTTATCATTTACCATCCTCACCCTGAGGACTATATCATTAGGTTCCATTAACTAAGTATGTACGTATAATTCATTCAATCCCATTCCCACCCTGGGAACCCCATGCCTTGGCTGTGTGAACTCACCTTGGGTTGCTCGGCAGATACACAAAGAAGAGGGTTCTTGAACTAACAGTGGTCAACCACGTCCTAACAGGGTTACCATACGAGTCAGATTCTGACTTAAACAGTGCACGTATGTATCATAGCAAACACGTACCACATATTGACAGTCAAGTTCATAACATACTATCACGTATACAAACCCAAAGATAAAGCCCAATAACAAGCGGCCCAACATGTTGTGCGTTCAGCACAGCCTTGTGCGATCCACAACATGTTGTGCGACTCCGTTAGACCCCCGGCCCAAAATAACAAGAAGCCCAAATAACATAACAATCAACAACACAATTCTCGGCCCAACCCGATGACACATAAAAGCCTTATGCGATCCGACTAGGCTTGTACGATTTGATTAGTCCAGCCCAACTAGAATACCCGGCCCAATTACTTATTATCTTAAGTGACATTGTGCGATTCAATTAATCAAGCCAACACCCCACTTGTGCGGTCCGTTATGGGCTGTACGATCCTGATTGGATTAATCCGGTCGGGTTGTGCGGTTGAGACTTGGGCTTCGAGGCCCAACAGTTTGTAAACATTTAACATACTTGTGCGGCCCAACTGATATCAAGAGAACATAACTTGTGCGATACAGTGATCTTGTGCGACTCGGGCACTTGTGCGATTGGATTATATTGTGCGACTGGACTTCTTGTTCGACCAAGAAGTCTTGTGCGAGTGGGCCTCATGTGCGATTAGTTTGAATATACCCGAAACTTATGGAAATCAGTTACCCCCATTAATCTAACCAATCAATTACAAAGTTCCCATGTTTACATTAATCAATTAACAACTTCCCTTCAAGCTAAACATCGATCAAACAGGCAAATAAATCACTAATTCGTATGAACCCTAATCTAATCATGTGAACAATAACCCAACATAGTCGATCATATTCATCTAAGGTTCAATTAGCAACCGGCAATCCAATCAACAGGACATGGTAACCATGTTAGCATATAATCTGTTTCATATTAACATGCCATCCAATTCCTATGAACCTATATCCGGTTAACAAACATCATTCAGTTTCATATATCAAACAATCCGATTATTATTGCTAAACGCATATAAGCCGATTCATCTTGACATTAAAAGCTATAACACAACATCAAATAACAACAACAAACACTTATCATACTAACCGGATTAGAGAGGGAACAAAGATGATCCGAACAGGGAATGATCTTCGGTTGGTAGGAATGAGTATTGCCGTCGGTTTGAGAAGGGAGAAAGAACTAGGGTTTGAGTGTGTGTTGTGATATTTTGCAACAAGTGAGAAACACAAGTCCCTAAGGGTGTTTGTACGCATAAGAGGAATGGGCCGGCCCTTGCTTGGGCTGCCCTTGAACCGTGTGTGAGCAATGTGGCCCAACTTGGGCTTGTGCGATTTGTGGGAGTTGTGCGGTTCAAGTATCATGCACGCAAGCATTTAATTCGTAACATATAACACATAACATTTAATAATCGTTCACTTAGTCAATCAAGTTCACATATGTTACACAATGATAGGTCTAAAGTTCGAGTTGTCACATTATCCCCAACTAAAAAGAAATTTCGTCCCGAAATTTGGTACGCACTCACTGAGGAAGCTAGGTAAGTTCAATCGTTCACCGGTTTTTCCTGGGGTGTCACATCCTCCCCCCGTTGATCTGGAATTTCGTCCCGAAATTCCGAAGTAGTAGCTTCAGCCTCAGTAGTGGTTGCATTGGTTCCGAATAACTGGGGGTACTTTTCTGTCATCCTGTCTTCGCGTTCCCAGGTGTACTCTGGGCCACGTTTGGAGTTCCAACGTACTCAAACAAGAGGGATTCTCTTGTTTTTGAGGACCTTCACATCCCGGTCCGTGATTTCAACTGGTTCTTCGACGAACTGCAACCGCTCGTCGATAGAGTTCTTTGAAAGGAATGATAAGGGTCTCATCTGATAAGCACTTCTTCAGATCCGACACGTGAAAGACATTGTGAACTGCCCCGAGTTCAGCTGGTAGGTTCAATCTGTAGGCTACCTTGCCGATTTTCTCAAATGATCTCGAACGGTCCGACAAACCGCGGATTTAGTTTGCCCCGTTTGCTAAAACGTACCACACCCTTCCAGGGTGAGACTTTAAGTAAAACCCGGTCCCCGACCTGAAATTCCAAAGGCTTTCTACGCTTGTCCGCGTTGGCTTTCTGATGGTCGCGTGCTGCCGCCATGCGTTGTCGTATTTGTGCAATTTTTCTGTGGCCTCCACTACAATCTCTGGACCCGTAATCTGACTATCCCCCACCTCTGCCCAACAGAGAGGTGACCGGCATTTACGTCCGTACAATGCCTCGAATGGAGCGGCTTGTATGCTGGTGTGATAACTGTTATTATATGAGAACTCCACCAAAGGGAGGTGCTTTTCCCAGCCGTTGTCGAAATCAATAACGCATGCCCTAAGCATGTCTTCAAGAGGTTGGATCGTTCGCTCAGACTGCCCATCCGTCTGAGGGTGATACGCTGTGCTCATGTTTAACCGTGAGCCGAAAGATTTGTGCATCGCTTGCCATAGTTCTGACGTGAATCGTGCATCCCGATCCGAAATGATGGAAGTGAGCACCCCGTGCCTCGAAACAATTTCTTTGAGGTAGATGTCTGCGAGAGTGGAGAACTTATCTGTTTCCTTTATAGCTAGGAAGTGTGCAGACTTGGTGAGTCGATCCACGATCACCCATATGGTATCATTCCCACGCTGGGATCTAGGTAGGCCTGTAACGAAATCCATGGAAATCTCTTCCCATTTCCATTGCGGTATCGTAGGTTGCTGAAGTAGACCCGCTGGTTTCTGGTATTCGACCTTGACTCTCGCACAGGTCAAGCATTTGCCGACATAAGTGGCAATGTGGGCCTTCATGCTAGGCCACCAATAAGTAGTTCTGATGTCGTGGTACATCTTGTCCGCCCCTGGATGTACTGAGTAACGAGACTTGTGAGCTTCATCCATTACCAGCTCGTGTAGACCGCCATAAAGTGGGACCCAAATAGGCCCCGTTACATAGTAGGCGCCATCTGCCTTCTGTTCTAATCGTTGCCTTGAGCCGCGTAGGGCTTCAGCCCTGACATTTTCTGGTTTCAATGCTTCTGCCTGAACATCTCGTATCTGTACTGGCAGGCTGGACTGTATAGTAAGCTGTAGCGCTCGCACGCGCTTAGGTAATGTGTCTTTCCGACTGAGGGCATCAGCCACAACATTGGCTTTGCCTGGATGGTACTTGATGGCGCATTCGTAATCGTTCAGTAGTTCGACCCATCGTCGTTGACGCATGTTCAAATCCTTCTGCTTAAGAATATGCTCGAGACTCCTGTGATCGGTGTAAATCGTGCACCTGGTACCGTACAGGTAGTGTCGCCATATCTTAAGCACGAAAACAACAGCTCCCAGTTCTAAGTCGTGCGTCGTATAGTTTCGTTCATGTATCTTAAGTTGACGTGAAGCGTAAGCAATAACCTTGTCGTGTTGCATTAACACACATCCAAGACCCTGGATGGATGCATCACAATATACTACGAAATCGTCCGTGCCCTCTGGCAATGAGAGGATAGGTGCACTGCAAAGTCTATCCTTTAGGTGTTGAAAAGCAGTCTCCTGGGGCTCTCCCCAGCGATAGGTGACACCCTTCTGTGTCAGTAACGTAAGCGGCTGAGCAATCTTTGAGAAATCCTTGATAAATCGTCTGTAGTAACCCGCCAAACCCAAGAATTGGCGTATTTCCGTTGGCGTACGTGGTGCAGGCCAGTTCCTGATCGAGTCCACCTTGGACGGATCGACATGGATCCCATCCTTGTTCACTACATGGCCTAGAAAGTGGACTTCACGAAGCCAGAAGTCGCATTTCGAAAACTTAGCGTACAGCTGTCCCTTCCGTAGGAGTTCCAAAATAAGGCGTAGGTGCTGCTCGTGTTCCTCCTGACTCTTGGAGTAGATCAGAATGTCGTCGATGAAGACAATGACGAACTTGTCAAGATAGGGTTTGCACACCCTGTTCATAAGGTCCATAAACACGGCAGGTGCGTTCAATAATATCAAACCATCCATCATATCAAACATAAAGTATAGTAGTTAAAATAATTCATAAAACCCAATACGATTGATGTTCAAACCAAACTTTGTTTGAGTAGCGGAAGCATAATAATGAAAACCCAAAATAAGTTATAAGTTCAAATATCGTTCATTGCGTCTCCTCGTCCTAACACGAAAGCTCGACCTCTTGCCTCGTTGCCATTGTTGTTGTTGTTTCCCCCGTTGTTGTTGTTGTTCCCGTTGCCCTGGTTATTGTTGTGGTTCTGATTCTGGTTCAACTGAGGGCAATTGCGTTTGTAATGACCTTCAGCCCCACACTGGAAACATCCCCGGTTTCCACGCTGTGGCTGCTGCTGCTGTGGGTTCTGAGGAGCTGGTGGTGGAAGTTGCTGGTTCTGATTAGCTGGCCGTGAGCTTCTACAATCTTTGGCTTCGTGCCCTAGCTTGAGACATCTCTGACAACGTTCTTTGCGACACCTTCCACTGTGGTGCCTGTTACACTTGTTACATAGTGGGTGAACTCCCCGGTATCCACCCTGCCCCTGACTGCCAGATGATTGCTGACTCGAATTCTGATAGTCATTCATCCTGCGCTGCTGTGCTTGAGACTGAACGGAAACTGATCCCCTGCTGGAATCCCCATCCCATTTCCGTTTGTTGTCGTTGGGTGTAGCAGAAGTAGCAGCTGGAGTAGTAGTTGCACTGACGCGTTTGGGCAGCTTGTTCTGTTCTACTGCCTGATCTGTGAGTCGATGAGCAAGACGCTGGATGTCTTGGATGTTGTCGAGGTTTGCCGATGTAACATGGCTCTGGATCTCTGGCGCAAGTCCCTTGAGATACAACTCAATGCGCTTCACTGGAGGGTCCACCATAGTTGGACACAGAATGGCCAGTTCGTTTGACCGCTTTGTATAGGCTTCAATCTCTGACCCCGTCATTTTCAAGTGATAAAGCTCGTTCTCCAACTTGTGGATGTCATCACGCGTGCAGTATTCCCTCTTAATGAGTTCCTTGAAGTCGTTCCAGGGTGTGGCGTTAGCAGCTGCCAACCCTAAAATCTGAACTTGGGCGTTCCACCAAGTTAGTGCTATTCCTTCTAGCGTGCCAGTGGCGTATTTCACCCTGCGAGCCTCAGGGCATTCACACATCTCGAACACTGACTCTAGCTTCTCAAACCAGTGGAGGAGTCCCACTGCCCCCTCTATGCCACTGAAAGTACTTGGACGACAGTCCCTGAAGTTCTTAAAGGTGCAAACTTGCTGCTGCGCTGGTTGACCTGCTTGTGCGGCTGCAAGTGCCGCAGCAACTTGAGCTTGAACGAGAGCCTCTAGCTGGGCTTGAGTCATGTTAATTCGTCCAGACATGATCTTCATAGTAAAAGTAACGTAAGTGAGAGTGGTTCGCGAGTAGGGCGATGACAGAAAAGTGTAATCACGTAGGTATTCTCATGTAATAGTATCATTTGTATCTAAGTGTAATGCGAGCAAAGTTCTAAGCAGTTCTAGCAAACAGGCAATAAACATAATCCTTATTACCTAGGATGTCGAGTCTTGCACGTGGAGCGAAGCGTCGTTGTGGATCGTTGAGAGCACTGTTCTGGGTATAGTCTGGTTTTATCAAAAAGCTTTCCCCTTTTTAAAACCAAGTTCACTATAACCAATGGCTCTGATACCAATCTGTCACACCCCCAAAATCCACACGCGAAGTATCACCGCTTGGGAGCGTGACATGACCAGGATCAAGCCACCAATCATATTGAACATGTAATCAAGTAGTAATGGTTGTCCATCAATACGAAAGGTGTTCATCAAAACCAATATAGTTAAGTATAGCGGAAGCATTTAAGTAAACCCAAACATGAGTATTAATGTGTGAAACATCATAAGTGTTCAAATAGCATTCACGATCCTTTGCCCACAACGACCTGCTCCTCCCTGTGCAAGCTCCATAATGTACCTAAGGTCCTGCAAGGCATGCAGCAGAGAGTCAACAACTAGTTGAGCGAGTTCACAGAAAGTAAGTTCAGTAATAGAAATGGTATAGCAAGGATTGCGTTCGTTCATCTAATCATGCATCGTATTAGTTCGTTCATTGTTCATGTATAGTATTGGTTTCCATCGCGGGCCCTTTCGGCATGTATGCGAAGATTTGGGTTAATACTCCCAAATATCCTAGACTATGTATATTTGTATCGCGGCCACCCTGGCATAACTTGCGAAGATTTATTCTCTATAGTTCGCAGCTTCCCCGAAGCATGTGTGCGAAGATCAGTCATAATTATCGCAGCCAACCCTTGGCGTGTGTGCGAAGATCTGTTCAAGTAGGTATACTAGTCTAGCCGTATCTTATCATTTACCATCCTCACCCTGAGGAGTATATCATTAGGTTCCATTAACTAAGTATGTACGTATAATTCATTCAATCCCATTCCCACCCTGGGAACCCCATGCCTTGGCTGTGTGAACTCACCTTGGGTTGCTCGGCAGATACACAAAGAAGAGGGTTCTTGAACTAACAGTGGTCAACCACGTCCTAACAGGGTTACCATACGAGTCAGATTCTGACTTAAACAGTGCACGTATGTATCATAGCAAACACGTACCACATATTGACAGTCAAGTTCATAACATACTATCACGTATACAAACCCAAAGATAAAGCCCAATAACAAGCGGCCCAACATGTTGTGCGTTCAGCACAGCCTTGTGCGATCCACAACATGTTGTGCGACTCCGTTAGACCCCCGGCCCAAAATAACAAGAAGCCCAAATAACATAACAATCAACAACACAATTCTCGGCCCAACCCGATGACACATAAAAGCCTTATGCGATCCGACTAGGCTTGTACGATTTGATTAGTCCAGCCCAACTAGAATACCCGGCCCAATTACTTATTATCTTAAGTGACATTGTGCGATTCAATTAATCAAGCCAACACCCCACTTGTGCGGTCCGTTATGGGCTGTACGATCCTGATTGGATTAATCCGGTCGGGTTGTGCGGTTGAGACTTGGGCTTCGAGGCCCAACAGTTTGTAAACATTTAACATACTTGTGCGGCCCAACTGATATCAAGAGAACATAACTTGTGCGATACAGTGATCTTGTGCGACTCGGGCACTTGTGCGATTGGATTATATTGTGCGACTGGACTTCTTGTTCGACCAAGAAGTCTTGTGCGAGTGGGCCTCATGTGCGATTAGTTTGAATATACCCGAAACTTATGGAACTCAGTTACCCCCATTAATCTAACCAATCAATTACAAAGTTCCCATGTTTACATTAATCAATTAACAACTTCCCTTCAAGCTAAACATCGATCAAACAGGCAAATAAATCACTAATTCGTATGAACCCTAATCTAATCATGTGAACAATAACCCAACATAGTCGATCATATTCATCTAAGGTTCAATTAGCAACCGGCAATCCAATCAACAGGACATGGTAACCATGTTAGCATATAATCTGTTTCATATTAACATGCCATCCAATTCCTATGAACCTATATCCGGTTAACAAACATCATTCGGTTTCATATATCAAACAATCCGATTATTATTGCTAAACGCATATAAGCCGATTCATCTTGACATTAAAAGCTATAACACAACATCAAATAACAACAACAAACACTTATCATACTAACCGGATTAGAGAGGGAACAAAGATGATCCAAACAGGGAATGATCTTCAGTTGGTAGGAATGAGTATTGCCGTCGGTTTGAGAAGGGAGAAAGAACTAGGGTTTGAGTGTGTGTTGTGATATTTTGCAACAAGTGAGAAACACAAGTCCCTAAGGGTGTTTGTACGCATAAGAGGAATGGGCCGGCCCTTGCTTGGGCTGCCCTTGAACCGTGTGCGAGCAATGTGGCCCAACTTGGGCTTGTGCGATTTGTGGGAGTTGTGCGGTTCAAGTATCATGCACGCAAGCATTTAATTCGTAACATATAACACATAACATTTAATAATCGTTCACTTAGTCAATCAAGTTCACATATGTTACACAATGATAGGTCTAAAGTTCGAGTTGTCACATTATCCCCAACTAAAAAGAAATTTCGTCCCGAAATTTGGTACGCACTCACTGAGGAAGCTAGGTAAGTTCAATCGTTCACCGGTTTTTCCTGGGGTGTCACACTATATATAAGTGTTTTAGCCATATTGTCAAACTTTCATGGGAAAGTGCCATGCGGGGCCGACTTTAAATTTAAAACCTTGATGTTATTTAAAACCTTTGTGTAAACAAAGCTTTTTCTTACAAACTTTTTTCTAAAAACTTAATCAAAATCTTTGTACAAAACGAGATTTTCTTATAACGTTGGTGTGACAACCGACTCAAGTTAATGTCGCGTGACGAGAAAATTTCATAAAACGAGTTTTAATCACCCTAATTTTTTAGTAACTGACGGGTGGTCCGTTGGACAACCCTTAATCATGTTAAAAGACGAAATAATCCTTCACTTAATCGTGTAATTATCTTGAATTAGATAACTACTGTTGCTTATGTTTCAGGTGCGGCTTGGAGGCTTAAAGAGAGAAAAATGCAGTTTTAGAAGCTCTCGAGTCGAACGGGTTGGAGGTGCGGAGCAAAAGAAGAACAAAGCATTGAACTCAGGTTTCCACCGTAAATTACGGTCCCACCGTAATTTATGGTGGACCTGAAAATCATTTGGCCTGCACCGTAAGGCAGTCTCTTCACACCGTAGCACTTTGAAGTTCACCGTAAATTACGGTGATACCGTAATTTACGGTGGATCCTAACGGGAAAAGTGTAACTGCCACTTTAATTAGTTTTGATGGGGTCTTTTCATCATCTCTCATCATTGGACGTTTGTGAAACACTTGAGGGGCGAATTTTGGCTGTCTTGCTTGGTTTTGAACAATTGCTAACATTCGGTTTGTGTTTATGATTCCTATGAACATTAGATTTGTTGGTATGATGATTCACCAAACTATGTCCGGCTAAACTTTTCGGTGATCATCTTAGGTGAAGGTTTCTCTTGAACTTTTGTGTGTTTATTTCTGAATTTCTAGAATGATAACTTGCATTGCTTGAATATCATGGTGTATGTTTAATTGCTTGTAACTTGTTAATCGATATTGCAATTTCTAGTCTTAATCGTACGTTCTTGGTGCCGTTGGCAATCGAGATATCACGGGAAGGGTTAGAGTTGGTTATTGATTAATTGGTCATCGGGAAACAACCTCGCGTTTATATAATCCGAGTACTTTGTTCCCTTTTATCACTTCAATTATCTGTACACGAGTTATGTCTATGTAACTCTTTCTAGTTGGAATTACACACAATTGTTTAAAGAAACTGAAACCTAAGATGGTCATTGTTCTATCCTAATCTGTTTTACAACCAACATTCAATTTGCTCTTAGTATTAATTTAGTTTTCTAAAACAACAATCCAAACTATTGATCTTTATTTTTCTGCAAATTAGATTAATTGTAGTTTAAGTGCAAAGCTATACAATCGACACACTTTCCACATACTCCCTGAGTTTGATACCCTCTTACCACTATCTATAGTTGTTTTGGGGATTAAATTTGATAGTGACCACGACATCACGTCAAATTTTGGCGCCGTTGCCGGGGAGTAGTGCGCAACGTGTGTTAGTTTAATAGTTTTGTTTTGTTATTTTCGGGTTTACGCTGGTTGTGTTTTAGTGTGCAGGTAGGTGTATGCATACTAGGGGCTCTCACAGGTCATCACCGCTATCATTTGATCTGGAAATTGAAAGAACGCTAAGACAAAACAGAGTTTTAGTACGAGAAAACAAGATCATTGGTTCACCCACTTCACCCATCACACCGAGAAACATCATGGCTGATTCTCAAATTCCACCTACAACGGGTCAATCATCCTCATCCTTTATACCTACTTCCACCCAACCATCACCAAACACCACATTACCTAACACCACCGCTGAATTCACACCATCCAATGTCACTCAACCAATCACCACCCAAGTTGAACCTACCGTTACCTATAACCCTTCTACCACAATTCCACCCTTATCCCACTTCTTTCCCCCAACTACGGGTCAATCATCATCCACTTTCACAACTGCACCAAATTCAACCATTGTGCATACTACTTCATCCTTTAGACCACAACAATCGGGTTTTCAGTATTCGACCATCCCATTTGGGCAAACTTCGGGAATTCAAGGAGATGGTTATGATGAGGGATTTAAAGATTTTGAGGGGTATGATGATGATGGTTACGCTTATGGAGGTTATGGTGATCAAGGGGAGTTTGGGTATGTTCAAAGTCAATCCCAAGGGATGGCAAGTGTTGGTGGAATGCCTCAACAACAACTCATACCACAACACATTCGGCCAAGACCACAAGGGCCACCAATGCAACAACCTATCCCATTGCAACAAGTCTGGCCACAAAATGTACAACCAAATGTCCAACAATTTCAAAGGCCAATTCAACGCCCACCGATGCCGCAACAGCAATTTCAACAACCGAATGCACCACAAGGGCATGTACCAAGGCCAATGGGTCCCATTCACCCAAGGGGTAGGTTTGGTGTACCGAGGAGACACCTTAGAGAAAATGTGAGGGGCATCGAAGCACATTTTCGGCCGGTAATCACTCAAAACCCTTCACCGGTAGTTATTCCGCATAATGATCAAGGACGAACATTTGAAGTAAGGACCAACTCTTTGCAAAGTTTACCAAAGTACAAGGGGTTGGAAACGGAGGAGCCTTACTTTCATTTAGAGGCTTATGACTCGATTTGCAACACTCTTGGGAGTCAAGGGTTTTCGGCCGACGATATCAAATTGGTATTATTCCAATTTTCTTTGGAAGATAAGGCGAAGAAATGGTTTTACACGTTACCTTCGGCATCCATATATATATGGGGGGAGATGCAACAAACTTTCTTGGATGAGTTTTACACCGCCCAAAAGACTAACGATGCAAGAAAGGGGTTGAGAAGCTTCCAACAACAACATGGTGAGATGTTTCACGAGGCGTTTGAACGCTTCAATATGATGATAAAGAATTGCCCTCACCATGGAATTGAATTGTGGGAGTTAATGAATGCCTTTCACGAGGGGTTGAGTGCCGAAGATGCACGTGATCTAATGTCCATTACCGGTGGGACTTTTGGTACAAATTATGAGAACGATGATTGGGAGTTCTTGGAAAGCATGGCAACTACATCAAAGAAGAAAGCTCAAGCCTCAAGAAGAGCCCGACCGGCCATTGCCCGACCTCAAGTGCACGCCATAGATGATGGTAATGTTCAAACCACTAACCAAATTTATGATGTTTGTGCTTTGTGTAATGAAATAGGTCACGCGGCTGAAAATTGCCAAGGGATGTTGGAAGGGCAATACGAAGAGGTCCATGCGGTTCAAGGTCAAGGTCAAGGAGGAGGTGGTAGGAATTACAACAACATGAACTCTAATACCTACCACCCCGGATTGAGGAATCACCCGAATTTTCGGTATGGGAACCCTTCAAATCAAGCCAACCCGAACTTTCAAGGTAGTCAAGGTAACTTTGGTTCACGCCAATCTTACAATAACCAAGGTGGATACCGAGGCGGAAACAACCAAGGCTATCAAAAACAATACCAAACGGGTCAAGAACAAGGGGGGTCCTCGGGTGGAAACGAGATGATGGAGATGCTAAAGAGCATGCAAATGGAGATGCAAAAACGGAACCAACTCGATGAAGTTCGAATGCAAAAGGACGAGGTTCGTGACAAAAGCATCCAATCACTAACAACCCAAATGGGTCAATTGGCAACCGACGTGGCGGAGTTGAAGAAAGGCAAGGGTCAACTTCCAAGCGACACTAAGGTAAACCCTTCACATGGTTCGTCACGAGGTAATGTTAATATTAATCATGTTAGTGTTTTGAGAAGTGGAAAAGAATTTAAAGCCAATTTGTCACCCGAATTGGTTGAGGGGGTAGTCGAGGATGTTACGGGTAATGAAAGTGATGATGAAATTTCACCGGTTAAACCAAAAGAAACAATTGTTAAAAAACCGGGTTTGGGTGAAAATGAAAAGAATGAAAAAGTTGAGGGTGAACCGAGTCAAGTCCCGTTTCCATCGGCCTTACTTGACCCGGGAAAGAAAAATTTTATTGTGTCGAGAGGTCCTCAAAAAGAAGAGATGTGGGACATGTTTAAACAAGTGAAAATAAATCTCCCACTTCTCGATGCAATAAAACAAGTCCCCGCTTATGCAAAATTCTTAAAAGAATTATGTACACAAAAAAGGCAAAACAAGAAGAAAGTGCCTAAGCGGGTGGATTTAACCGGGCAAGTGAGTGCGGTTTTAAATGGGGAGCTTCCTCCTAAGCTCCAAGATCCGGGCATGCCATTGATTAATATACAAGTTGGAAATTTTCAAATGGCTAAGGCGTTGCTAGATCTTGGAGCCGGGGTTAGCATTTTACCGGGGGGCTTATATGACCAATATGACTTTGGTCCGTTAGCAAGGGTGGAGACAACGGTTGTTTTGGCCGATTTGTCTCATAAGTTACCTCGGGGTATGGTTCAAAATGTAATTGTAAAAATTGATGAGTTTTACTACCCGGTTGACTTTTTAGTCTTGGATTACTCATCGGCGGACCCTAAGCAACAACAAAATATAATTTTGGGTCTGCCATTTTTGAGCACCGCACATGCTATTATCGATTGTAGATTTGGTACAGTTGATATGGCTTTTGGAAATAGAAAAATGTGTTTGAATGTTTTTACTAACAATTCTAATGCTAATGGTGTTGATGAGTGTTTCATGGCAGATATAGTTGACGGATGCAACCCGCATGAGTATGAGGAGGATGGTTTGGATATTTGCCTGTGTGATTTTTCTGAACAGGTACATGCTTATGCACTCCGGGTTGAAGAGGAAAAGCAAGATGCGATGGCGTTGAAAGAAGGTAGACCGCCATGGACTCATCAATTTGAAGGTCTACCGGCGGAGATCGATTCGGGTACGAAACCATCATTGGAGGAACCGCCAAAGTTGGAGCTCAAAGACTTGCCTAGCCACTTGAAGTATGTGTTTTTAGGGGATAATGACACTTTACCGGTCATTATTGCCTCTAATTTGGAGTTGGCACAAGAGCAAGCGTTGATGGAGGTTTTAAAAGAGAACAAGGGAGCTATTGGATGGACGATTGCCGACCTCAAAGGAATTAGTCCATCCATTGTCATGCATAAAATCATTACCACTGAAGATGCAAAGCCGACACGAGAGGCTCAAAGGCGATTAAATCCGAACCTACGGGAGGTAGTTAAAAAGAGGTAATTAAATGGTTGGATGCGGGAATTATTTATCCAATTTCGGATAGTGCTTGGGTGAGCCCCACCCAAGTTGTGCCTAAGAAGGCCGGCATTCAAGTAGTCAAGGATGAAAGTGGTGAACAAATTGCCACCCGACCGGTTACCGGGTGGCGTGTGTGTATTGACTACCGAAAATTGAATGCCGCCACTTCTAAGGATCATTTCCCGCTACCATTCATTGATCAAATCATTGAGAAACTATCGGGTCAAAAATACTATTGTTTTTTAGATGGGTATTCGGGTTACAACCAAATCGCCATACACCCGGATGACCAACACAAGACCACCTTCACTTGTCCATATGGCACCTTTGCCTTTAGGCGAATGCCATTTGGCTTGTGTAATGCTCCGGCAACTTTCCAACGATGTATGATGAGTATTTTCTCGGACATGGTTGGAGAGTCGCTCGAAGTATTCATGGATGATTTTTCCATTTTTGGCACTAGTTTTGATGCTTGTCTCAACGAATTACAAAAAGTGTTAAAAAGATGTGTTGAGAAAAATTTAGTGCTACGTTGGGAGAAAAGTCATTTCATGGTGCAAGAGGGCATTGTGTTGGGTCATGTGATTTCTGAAAGGGGGATGGAGGTGGATAAGGCAAAAATACGGGTAATATCATCTTTGCCACCTCCGAAAAATGTTAAGGGGGTAAGGTCATTCTTGGGACACGCGGGTTTTTATAGACGTTTCATTAAGGGTTTTAGTGTTATCACCAAACCCTTATGCAACTTGTTATTAAAAGATGTCCCATTTGATTTTACTAACGAGTGTATGCAAGCTTTCACTGTTTTGAAGGAACACTTGGTCAAAGCTCCTATTTTGTAACCACCGGATTGGTCAAAGCCGTTCGAGATAATGTGTGATGCAAGCGACACCACTATTGGTGCAGTTTTGGGTCAACGGGTTGACAGAAAGCCGGTGGTGATTTACTATGCGAGTAAAACTTTATCCGAAGCGCAACTTAACTACACCACAACCGAGAAGGAATTACTAGCGGTGGTGTATGCTTTGGATAAGTTTCGCTCGTATATTTGGGGGAGCAAAGTGGTGGTTTATTCGGATCATCGTGCGGTCCGGTACTTGATGGAGAAAAAGGACCCGAAGCCTCGTTTGATTCGATGGGTCTTATTGTTACAAGAGTTCGATCTAGAAATCCGAGACAAAAAGGGAAGTGAGAATGTAGTGGCGGATCATTTGTCTCGGATTCCGGTGGAAGGGACCGATGATGTGAGCGAAATTAATGAAAGTTTTCCCGACGAGCAACTTTTAGCCGTTTCCACTTTCGTTGCACCGTGGTATGCTCATTATGTCAACTATTTAGCCACGGGTGCCATTCCAAGTCATTGGACCAAAAAGCGTCGACAACAATTCATGGTCCAAGTAAAGCAATACATTTGGGATGAACCGGATCTCTTCAAGATTGGACCGGATCAAGTTATACGAAGGTGTGTGCCCGAAACGGAAGTGTTGGAAATTTTGACCCATGCCCATTCGTCCGCATGTGGGGGTCACTTTAGTGGGCATAAAACAGGCTATCCGGTTCTTTCATGTGGGTTTTATTGGCCCACCATTTTCAAGGATGCATGTGAATTTGCTAGAAATTGTATAAATTGCCAAAAGATGGGTAGTATATCGAAGAGGGATGAGATGCAATTACAACCAATCTTGGTTGTTGAGATATTTGATGTATGGGGTATAGATTTTATGGGTCCCTTCCCGAATTCGAATGGCTTCTTATACATTATGGTAGCGGTGGATTATGTCTCGAAGTGGATTGAGGCTATTGCAACACGAACGAACGACCATTCGGTTGTTTGTAAATTTGTTCAATCCAACATCTTTTCTCGCTTTGGAATCCCGCGGGTTATTATAAGTGATGGTGGTTCGCATTTCAAGAACTTCAATTTCGGGAAATTATTGAAAAGGTATAGCGTGAACCACCAAGTTGCCACACCTTACCATCCGCAAACAAGTGGACAAGTCGAAGTGTCCAACCGTCAAATCAAAGAGATTCTCATGAAGACATTAAGAACGGATAGAAAGGATTGGTCGAGCAAGTTAGACGATGCATTGTGGGCATACCGAACGGCCTACAAGACTTCTATTGGCACAACACCTTACCGGATGGTGTATGGTAAGGGTTGTCACTTGCCAATGGAGTTGGCGCATCGGGCACATTGGGCGATTAAGACGGTCAATGCGGATTATGATGAGGCGGGTAAGTTGAGAAAGTTGCAATTGAGCGAGATAGAAGAGATTCAGGATGAGGCGTACGAATGTGCATCGGCGTATAAAGATAAACTCAAAAAAGTGCATGATGCAAAATTGAGAAAGAAAACATTCGAAGTGGGGCAAAAAGTTTGGTTGTATAACTCAAGATTGAAAATGTTCGCGGGCAAGCTTAAAAGCAAATGGATGGGTCCGTACGTCATTCGGAGAGTTGGGAGATTTGGTGATGTAGACATCCAAGACGAGCAAACATTGAAACAACAAACGGTGAACGGTCACCGCTTGAAACCGTACTTGGAGGGGAATGACATCAACAACTTGGAGCTTGACAAAGCGGGCTACATCTTGCGCCCGGTCGATGAGGAACAACCATGAGAGGCCCAGGTTTGGTAGTGTACATAGTAGTATTTTGATTTGTTTGTTTTGTATAATTTGCACAATTGCCGTATTTCTTCGAAATCCGTGTTTGAAACAAGTGTGGGGATGTTCGGGTCACGAATTATTCTAACATTGTGTTGAGGACAACACGGGATTTTTGAGGGGGTAGGGTAATTTTTATAAGTTTTTGAAAAAAAAATCGAAAAAATTAAAAAAATATAAAAAAATATAAAAAAAAATTTTCACTTAGAAACTCAATTTTTGGAAAAAGGAGACATGCCCAGGTTGTACCGTAAATTACGGTATTACCGTAATTTACGGTGGATGTTGAAAGTTTTGAGGTTTTACGGTGTAAACCTACTGGTTTACGGCGGAAGAGTTGATGTCCAGGTCTCACCGTAACTTACGGTGAGACCGTAAATTACGGTGCGGAAAAAATTCAGGTCCGTCGGTCAGGGTTCCGCAGTTACATAAAAAAAAATATAATAATAACATCTGATTACGTGACTTCACCCCAACCACACAAATCATTTTCACTTTACATTCTTCCATCATCTCTTTCCCACAAGAAACCACAATTCTCCATAACCTTCTTCACCTTTAATCCTCCATAATCTTTTCAATTCTTGGCCAAACTAAGTGAAAGCAGAGTCTATCTTGACTAATTTTTCACGTAGTTTCTGATTTTGCCAAGAAACTTAGGAGAAAACGCAGTTTTTGGGTCCGAATTCTAAACCCTAATTCGAAAAATTTTGGGGGTTTTGGGAGCTTTTGTTTCATAAGCACTCTAGCATCTTCAAATCAAGGTATGGAAGTTTAATTTGTGTATTTTGATGGTGCATTGTGAAGATTGAGGTTATTGTGATGTTTGTTCATACCCACTTGCTTGTTCATAGTGTTACTTGCTAATTGTTCTTGAACATGAATATGGTTGTAGATTTAGGATGTTTAGTAAAGTAGTGAACTTTTTGGGGATTTCTACATTGTAAAGACACCATGCCCAAAATTTTGAAAAACTTATACATTGTAGTTCACTAGCATCTACAACCATAGTAACAAGCAAGTGTGGGGATGTTTTGGAGAAAGGAGCCTAATTTTGTTTTGTTTGCCTGTGTTGTTTGTTCTCATGTGTGTAGGAAAATGGTTAAGACAAAAGAAAAAGCGGGATCCAGTTCATCATCATTGAAAGGGAAAGGCAAACAAGTGGAACAACAACCGCGAAAAAGGCAATATGTGGGTCGGATAAGTGAAAGCGAGAGTGGGAGTGAAGAAGAGATGGAGTTGGATCCACATGATAAACCGATATGGAACTCGGGTCCTCTGGATGATCAACCCGAGGAGTGGCAGCCAACATTATATCATGATAGAATGAATAAGCTCAAGAACAAGGCAGCGGCCTTCATTTGTGAACGAGAGGTTCGGGAAGTGGAGTTCCAACAGTTTGGGGTGTTTGATAAGTTTCGGGCGCTAGGATGGGAATCGGCGCTTAAATGTTTCGATAAAGACAAAAGCAACTTGTTTATGACTGAGATACAAGAATGGATGGCGACCTTGAAATGTCACAATTTTAACAAGCCGTCACAGATGAAGTTGATTGGTGAGGTGCACGGGGTACCGGTGGAGATGTCATTTGACACATTGAAGAAGCTCGGGAAGTATGATAATCTCCCGGCTCGTGATTACATGGTTCCCACTCTCGATGACCTCTTGCTTAACCCGGAGAAACATGTTCGTTGGAATGACATGTTAGTAGCATTGTTCTTACCCGGTAAATACAGTGGTGTTTTATACCGGAAGAATTTAAAAATTGAAGCTAAATTGTTGCATACAATCTGTCTTCTCAATGTCATTCCAAGAAGGGGAGACAAAGAGCAGGTGAGGTTTCCGGAGGTACCCGTTCTTTATTCGTTAATACATGGGGCTCCATGTTTTCCGATACGTTATCTTATCATGAACCACTTATGGATCTGCCGGAATAAGTATGGAAGAGACATCGTCCCTTATTGTCGAATAATTACGGGATTGATGAAACAACAGAAGGCGATAACATCTGAAGATCGGGGAGCAACAAAAAGGCACCAGCCTTTTACGTTGGATAAGTTGGGGAATGTTTGTACGTATACTCAGACGGAGCGTTATCACAAGTTAAAGTCGGAAGGCCAAAGGTGGAGAGCTCTTAAGGCGAATGCGAGAGATTTGTTACCGGGTGAAGAGGATGAACCCGAGAGTGAAGCAGAGATCCCAAGCGGGGA
Source organism: Helianthus annuus (assembly GCF_002127325.2). Taxonomy (NCBI): domain Eukaryota; kingdom Viridiplantae; phylum Streptophyta; class Magnoliopsida; order Asterales; family Asteraceae; genus Helianthus; species Helianthus annuus. The sequence continues at coordinate 78,678,431 of NC_035436.2, read as the reverse complement.
TGAAGATTATGAGGAGCAACCGCAAGGTGGGGTGAACTTGAATGTGGGTCAAGGGGGTCATGGTGGAGGTTACGGTGGTATGTTTTACGATTATGCGCAACAGTCTTATGAGCCGGGTTGGGCTTATAACGGTACAATGCAAGAAGTGATTGAAAGTCAACGCCCTCCGGTATCTATTTTTGATACATGGTCGGGGTCGGAGAGGACGTTGTATGATCAAAACACGAGGAATAGTGCAAGTATAGAGCGGTCGTTAAAACATAGCTTTGATCACCAAGAGTCATGGAACCGCACATTGGTGTATTCCCGAGAGGTGGAAACGAATAATAGGTACTTCGACGATCAAGCGAGGAGGATGCATGCAGATTGGCATGCCGGAAGGCCGGTTGTTGAGGATCCACAACATGTGGATTATGCCTCGTTACCGCCTTATGACGGTAGTGTCTCATATCCGACTCCACCACTTCACCATTCTCAATGGCTTGACCCGAGGCAGCAAGAGGGAGCCCAACAACAAGGAGGGAGTAGCAGCGGCGCGTTTGGATTTGGAGAATGGAATGACATGATGTCATCCATTTTTGGACCTCCAGGACCGCGCTACTATTAGTCAGGTGGTATTCTCTCTTTTGTATAATTTGTGCATAGTTGTAGTTTTATTTTGTTTATGGTTGGGTGGTTGGGTGGTGTATGATTGTGTTGTTTTGTTGGGTTGGTGCTTGTTGGTGGTGTCATGTGTTAAAAAAAATATATAAAAAAAATATAAAATGAAAAAATACAAAAGGAAATTTGTGGTTTGAGTGAAGAAGCTTTTGTTGATGTGGAATGAATTTAGTGATCAAAGCCTCCTAAAGCCATACATTGGGGTCAATGTATCCCAAGTGTGGGGATGGGGGGAAATTTTAAAGATTTTGAAAAATTTTGAGTCAAGCGAAACGATGTGAAAATTTGAACACCCTAGATTAACCCCAAGTTGGTGCACCGGCAACCCTTGATACCTTTTTCATTCTTGGTGAGAGTTGTAGCCACACTTGTACATAAATAATGATTGTCTTTGATGAGAGTGGCTACGGGTGGGGGTGCATTAGAACTTGTGCTTGAATGCGATTTGAGTCTTTAGTTAGACATGAATGTAGAAAGGATAAGGGCATTTAGGTAGCCTCGTCGTTGGTGTGAGCGAGTGTGGGATTTGGGGGGTTGGACCTCATAAGTTTTATATATGAGCATGGTAGTGAGAGGGGCGGGGGTTTGGACATTTAGTTGCCCAATTTTGTGCCTAAAAGCCTATCATTTGTTACCCCTAGCTACTTACCTAAAAATTTGCCCAATTTGACCCGGTCTTTTAGTATTAGTAGTAGTCGTAGTAATGTAATGTAGATATGTGATGCTTTATTGCATGGTGCTTGTTAAAAAAAAAAAAAAAAAAAAAAAAACAGAAAAAAAAACAAAAAAAAGAGAAAAAAAATATGAAAAAATGAAAAGAAAGGATGTTTGTTGCCTTGTATTTAGTAGCTAGTTTGGTAGTTGTTATTTTGGTTATTTGTGTAATAAAAAGACCGGGTCGAATTTTCGCTACTTCATATATATCCTATTTCCTACCTATACACCTAGCCACGTTACAACCTTGAAGTCCCTTTGATTTGCATTCATGTTTGGCACTTATAAGAGGAGGATCGATTTAGGTACAAGCCTATGATTGTGCAACCACCCGTTTGCCTATTGTGTGTCTAGCTTATCGTTGCTAGTATTCACTTGTAGCCGAGAGGAGAGATTTAGAGAGGGGTGCATTGGTTGGGTGTTAAAAAGGGGTTAGTAAAAAGATTGCATGTTTTGTTTGGTTTAATTTGATCACTTGTTTTGAAATTGATTTGATGAGTTGCTTGGGACAAGCAACGGTTAAGTGTGGGGATGTGACGGGTGGTCCGTTGGACAACCCTTAATCATGTTAAAAGACGAAATAATCCTTCACTTAATCGTGTAATTATCTTGAATTAGATAACTACTGTTGCTTATGTTTCAGGTGCGGCTTGGAGGCTTAAAGAGAGAAAAATGCAGTTTTAGAAGCTCTCGAGTCGAACGGGTTGGAGGTGCGGAGCAAAAGAAGAACAAAGCATTGAACTCATGCTTCCACCGTAAATTACGGTCCCACAGTAATTTACGGTGGACCTGAAAATCATTTGGCCTCCACCGTAAGGCAGTCTCTTCACACCGTAGCACTTTGAAGTTCACCGTAAATTACGGTGATACCGTAATTTACGGTGGATCCTGACGGGAAAAGTGTAACTGCCACTTTAATTAGTTTTGATGGGGTCTTTTCATCATCTCTCATCATTGGACGTTTGTGAAACACTTGAGGGGCGAATTTTGGCTGTCTTGCTTGGTTTTGAACAATTGCTAACATTCGGTTTGTGTTTATGATTCCTATGAACATTAGATTTGTTGGTATGATGATTCACCAAACTATGTCCGGCTAAACTTTTCGGTGATCATCTTAGGTGAAGGTTTCTCTTGAACTTTTGTGTGTTTATTTCTGAATTTCTAGAATGATAACTTGCATTGCTTGAATATCATGGTGTATGTTTAATTGCTTGTAACTTGTTAATCGATATTGCAATTTCTAGTCTTAATCGTACGTTCTTGGTGCCGTTGGCAATCGAGATATCACGGGAAGGGTTAGGGTTGGTTATTGATTAATTGGTCATCGGGAAACAACCTCACGTTTATATAATCCGAGTACTTTGTTCCCTTTTATCACTTCAATTATCTATACACGAGTTATGCCTATGTAACTCTTTCTAGTTGGAATTACACACAATTGTTTAAAGAAACTGAAACCTAAGAAGGTCATTGTTCTCTCCTAATCTGTTTTACAACCAACATTCAATTTGCTCTTAGTATTAATTTAGTTTTCTAAAACAACAATCCAAACTATTGATCTTTATTTTTCTGCAAATTAGATTAATTGTAGTTTAAGTGCAAAGTTATACAATCGACACACTTTCCACATACTCCCTGAGTTCGATACCCTCTTACCACTATCTATAGTTGTTTTGGGGATTAAATTTGATAGTGACCACGACATCACGTCAGTAACCTAATACAACTCCTCCCATGGCACTGGTGTGAACATCGAAACAGTTCGACACCGCATAGTGGGAAGATTTTTCATAAACAAGTTTTCTCCAAACCTTTCGAATTAATCAACTTTTTGAGAACTCAAAATACTTTTGGATCACTTTTCGTGTGTTGCCATCTTTTGTTATATGAATCGCCTTACTCGCTGCCATCGTCAGTCGTCGCAACACTCTCGCTCATCGAATTTCAAATGATCGCTAGTTTATTTTTGATGCTTTTATCGCTATTCTCACTCGCATCAATTCTCGCAACCCTTCTTGTGGATTAATTTCGGGACGAAATTTCCTAAAGCAGGGGAGACTGTAACAACTCGCACGTTCGTGCGTCGTTACCACTCGCTATACTCGTTACACCTAGCACTAGAGATTCGGATCATAATGTAGCTATATCGAATACATCGCTACTTCGCAGTATTTTCGCATATTACGCATACTTTATGGCTATAACACATCACATCGCACATACTAGCACTCATGATGACGATGAGTAAGGACCTATTCTACCCTCCTCGATAGCCGTGATGTGCCGTAACGCAACGCATATTCGAAATGCGTAACTTGATTATCGCAACGCAGACTTTGAAATGTGGATATTATACGACCCTATGTGACTAAGTATAATAAATATATGAATGTGGGTATGAAAAGGTTTGACCAAACTATCGCAACGCTTAACGATCGAAACGAAACGCCAAAACTCAAATTCGACGGAGGCGTTTGATCGAATGACAATACGATCGAATGTCCATCCGATCGGATTGCCATCCGATCGGATTGCCACCCAATCGGATTGCCACCCGATCGGATTGCCATCCGATCCATTGCACTCCATCACTTCCACTCCTCTCTACCTATAAATAGCACCTGTCACATCACTTGAACAGTGATGTGACAGCTCTCACTCGACCAGCACGCTTTGGGGCTATCTTCTCTCGATTTCTCGCGATTCTTGTAAGTTTCAAGAAGCGTCAGGGTTTAACGGAATCGAGCCGAAGCGATTTGCTATCCATCAAAACTATCATGTTGTTATTGTCCTGTCGTCGCCCACATCAATCCCAAATACCCCTTCGTGGGCACCCCTGCCGGTGTTATTGTTACGACCACACGGATTTCTACCATGCTGTCATCGCTCCCTAGGTTGTTGTCGTTTTGAATTATCAACTGCCATTACATGCCGTAGGCACCTTCTTTTCCATACGGTAAGCTACCATTACAAGTACCTTGATGTCACGATAGTTGTTGCTTCTAATGTTGTTGCTTGAAACAGGACCCTACGATCCTTCACCAACGATGTCCATCTCTTCACATTTCGTGCTAAGTTCCAAGGTGCTACTCATTGTGTTGGAAGTTACACAGTCCACATCCGGGTCGATTGTCATCGTTTATGTTTCGATTGATTCATAAACATCGGCTCCCATAAGTTGCTGACTAGAATTAAGGATTCGTTTGGAGTCAAATCGTTGATGTTCATTGTCAATAGTTGGAGTCGTTCAAAGGCTGAAATCGGTAGAGTACTGAATTTACCTTTTTGCCCATTGTTCTTACAAGTTAACTGGGTAAAACACGGTATGTTTCCAGAGTGTTGCCGGTGTGACCGCCCTTCAGGGTCTGAGACGTAAGTATATTGAGTTCCAATAACAAAGAGGAGTGAGGGGGGGAAGAAAAAGGGTGTAAACCAATCATTGACGCTGCAACATCCACTCAGGGACGTTCGTACAAGCACCTAGTATTCTACATAGTTCGCTAGGCGTTCAAAGGGACGTTCAAGTGATACTCGATAACATTGAGATTCAAAAGGGTTCAGAGAGAGGTGAGGAAGTCACATTCGAGTAGGAGACGATCACTGTTATGACTCCTATTAGTTTGTTACGTTTCACACTGATCAATTAACAGAGCGGAACCCCTTCTTCACTTGTTAGGCCTTACTGGGACTCGCATGCACCCCACATTATTATTATGTGTGCACCCACAATAATATTGTGATTTGCATGCTCATCTCAGCTCCTCCTAACTCATGTCGAATGGTTCCCCCAACTCGAATAGCAAACAAAGAGCATCACGTAACATAAGTCACGAATGTTTAGGGAAATACCACCCTATCAGTCATATAACATGTGCAAGGGATACGTAAGTTCATACTATCGTGTTTAACGTGCACCAGCATGCAATATCATATGTAAGTGTCCACTAGTTACGTAGTACAATGAGTGTACGAAAGACTAACCTTGCAATCTGGAGCTGAGTGTCATGATCGATTTTCGAAGGTGTTGGGTTATAGTCTGGTTTTACAAAAAACGTTTTAAAACCTAGTTCACTATAACCAGTGGCTCTGATACCAAACTGTAACACCCCCAAAATTCCACCTGCGGAAACCCCGCGAGGCGTGTTACGCATCAGAGTTCGAGCCACCAATCACATTGAACCAATGATAAACATTTAAATAAGTCAAGACATTAATTATCAAAATAAGATGTCAACATGATATCAATTCTCAAAAGTTGTGTAGCGGAAGCATATAATAACTTATTTAGCAAATGTTTCGTAATAATACTTAAACCAATGTATCAATATAAGATAATCCGAAAGCTTCGATCCATGACCACTCCAGCACTCCCAGATAGCAAGTCCATGTTCCAAGGTTAACGACCTACAAGCATGCAAACAAGTGTGTCAGACTACGCTGGTGAGTTCAAGGTCTTGTTAACGTGTTGTGTTACCAGATGTATGATAATGTGATTCAATGTTGTGTTACGATGTTGCTCATGCTAGTTACCCTAGGGAGTACGCCCTTACGTAACCGAGGAGTGTGCCTCCTAGCAACCCACTATGTTGTTCACGCTAGTTACCCTAGGGAAAACGCCCTTACGTAACCGAGGAGTGTGCCTCTTAACAACCATAGTGAAACCCAGATAATTAGTTCACCCCCGTCCTTACGGCCTGGTGTGAGGTTTCCCACCTAATAGCGCTATCAACTAATTACCCCCATTGCCCTCCAGGCAATCCGATGATAGATCCCATGTTCAATAACCAAAACCGATTAAGTTGTTTACCCAAGGTTTCCCTTCCAAATGTTTACCAGTTGTCCCAAACCACCGGGACGCATGCTTGAGAAAATGCAATGAACTCACCTTGGTTTGCTCGGCAGATTATACCAAAGTTACTTGAATTAAAAGTGGTCAATCACGTCCTAACAGGGTTACCATACAAGTCAGGTTGGGTTCAAGTAAAGCACGTACGGTTACACAGAGTTAACACGTTACAAACACGTAGAGATCATGGCAACACTTAACAGTTAAGCAATACAAGTTAACAGTCATAACATATCCAAACTTGTACGATTTAATAAGCCCATAGTTCCTGGCCCAACATCATAAGTGATTCAATGGCATATACGGCCCAAATAACAATTAACAGCCTTGTACGATACAAACAGTTGTGCGATTACGATTTGGGCTGCTCGGCCCAAATGACGTATCAGTGTGTGTGGCCCAACATCTTGTGCGACCAGCACCCGCTTGTGCGATCCACAAGATGTTGTGCGATCATGTTTAACTAATACATCTTGTGCGTTCGGATTGGGTTGAGTTGTGTGTGCTTGTGACTTGGGCTTTAAGGCCCAATAGTTTGATCATAACTTGTGCGATTCAAGATACTTTGTGCGACCGGAGAGCTTGTGCGACTCAATGATTTTTGTGCGATTGAATAGCATGAGTGGGGTGCACATGTGATTTAGATGACATAATGTGAGGTTGACTAATCAACCATTCCATTTTCCTTATTTTCCGTAAACATCAGTTTCCAAAACAATTGAAGGATTAAGTCAATTACAGTTCCCCAAAATTACCCAATCCCCATCATCATTCTCGGTTACATCTTGACCCACATTCAGCAATAATTCGTGTAACATGATCATTCTCATTATTATCTATCTTTAACAAGCAATCATTCACATACACATTCAAATCCAGTTGATTTGAAATAACATTATAATTCAATCGTTCTAACCATGCGTCCATCTATACATTAACAATTAAGGTTCCATTAACTAATATATATTCCTAAACAGATCATTACGAGCACACACATTGCCAAGCATTAACAATTCAACCACTAACATTGTGCATCCCTAAATCAATGATTATTTCTAGTAAACACCTTACACAGAATCCCATATCACCATGTTTATTTCTCATGCTCAAGAATAATCCCTAAGATAATTCATATGGATCCAAAGCAATTCAAAAAGAACAATCACAAATAATCAATAAAGATCTGATTACTACATGGCAAACATACTAACCGAATTACGAGATGAAGAGTAGCGTACTAAATCCAAGAAGAAGGAGGCTTCGATCTCGTGAGAGGGCTGCCGTCAAGAGCTAGACATGTTTAGGGTTTGAAAATAAGTTTTGAAAAGGAATATGTGAATGCTCTCATGTTTACTTACGTACAAGAGAAATAGGGGGGATGGGCCGAGTTTGGTTTGGGCCGAGAATAGCCATACCGAGAGCCCAAGGGTCGCGAGGATATGAAGGTGTGCGATTGGAATAGAGATGTGCGGTTCGAAACTTCATGCGGCCCATATACAAAACCATAATATATAAATGCGTCATATCTACTGAATTATTATTGAACGTCATAGTTTTAGTTAACGTACAAATGAGTTATAATACGAAAAACAAATGTATATGAACGGTAAAACACGAGTTGTCACATCATCCCCAACTTGAAAGAAATTTCATCCCGAAATTTGATAAGCAGTCCAAAATGACAAGATGTTAAATCAGGATGACCGTGGATTTTCCCGCGGTACCACATCATCATCCCCAACTTGAAAGGGAATTTCGTCCCGAAATTCGCTAGTGAGATCAGGAGTTGCTTCAACCGCCTGAACAATCGAGAGTACTAGAGCTTCATTTGATCTATGCATTCCTACGTGAACTCTGGTCCACGTCTTGAGTCCCAACAAACTTTTGCGATTGAAATTCGACTGAGTTCCAACGAACTCCCACGTCTTGTGTTTCAGTGGATTCCTTAACAAACTGCAACTGGTCGTTAACCTTTAGGCTCTAATAATGGTATCACAAGTGTTTCATCGAATAAATGCTTTGATAGGTTCGAGACATAAATGACATCGCGAACGTTTCCTAATTCGCCAGGTAGATAGAGTTTGTGAGCCATGTTACCGATTCCATCCAGAATTCTGACCGTCCCTACGCATTGTAAACTAAACTTGCCGCGTTTTTCCATAGCGTACCGCACCCTCCCAGGGTAGATTCCCAACATGATACAACCGCTCACAATGAACTCCCAGAGTTTCCTAAACTTATCAACTTTCCCAATCGGTCACTCGTTGGCGCCAAATGATTTCTAATCTCAATAATCTTCCCAAGAGTTTCAAATGCAAGTCCTGGACCCGTGATTAGGTTGTCATCCACCTCAGTCCACAAGGACATTGGCGTTATCATCCATGCAATGCCTCAAACAGAGTTGTATGCATACTAATACGGTAACGGCTGCAGTAGGGCTCACGCAAAGGTAAGTGTCCTTCCCAAATGTTTACTAAAGTCAACCACGCACATGCTCGCAGCATGTCTTCGTGTGTCAGGATGGTTCATTACTCTGTCCGGTTGCCCTACAGTGATAAGTAATGCTCCTGTCTAGATGTGAGCCAAGGGTGTCGTGTAATGCCTATCATAAATTAGGTATAGGTCAAAACCAAAGGTAACAGGAGTCGGCACCTCGTGCCTAAAAGCCGCCTCTCTCAGAAGAACATTCACAGCTGTGAAGACTCGTCGGTTTCCCTGATTGCAAGAAAGCGTGCTAGTAACGTAAGGCAATCTACGATCACTCAGGTGATATTGTTCCCGCATCGAGTTGTAAGTAGACTAGTGCCAGAATCCACGGTAGTCTGTTCTCATGTCCATATGGGTGTTTTTGGTTGCTAATACTTTACCATGACTTTCCGACTAGTCAAACATCATTCCTATGCATAGCTAGGTGGGCCTTCATGCCCGGTTACCAGTACAAGGTTTATAAATCCCAACATCCCCTATCAAGACCCAGAAGACTAGAATAACAATGCTGGTGTGCTTTGCTCATTCAAGTACCGTTCAACTACTGTATAATGAGATCCACATTCGTTCCACGAGGTAGCGAATATCGTCCGGCCTGCCAAAGTTGCTTTTCCATTCCCCGCATGGGTTCAACTTGAGAATTCTCTCCCTTTAGTTCTCCAGCTTGAACAAAACGAGTCTGATCAGGTAAGTTAGAGTCGATAGTAAGCTACAAGACTCATACCCGTTCAAGTTCCGTAGTCGTAACCCTCCCAAAAGTTCCATCCAACGATGCCATTTACTGATTTTGCTCTTTCGAAACTAGGGTACACAGGAGGCCCTTGTGATCGGTCTAAGTAACGCATTTGGTACCGTCCAAGTAATGCCTCCAAGTACATCCAAAGACCACAGTTTCCACCATCGATTGTGTGTCGTGCAGTTCCTCTTTGTAACTCCATTACGTAAGTCATCACTATCTCGTGTTGCGTCGACGTGTAACTGGGACTCTGATTCGAACCATAACGATATACCACTGAATCACCCACACCCTCGGGTAAAGACGATGCTCAGTGCATTGCAAAGTTGGGATTCGGAAGCTGAAAAGACGTCCTCCTATTCTGTCTTTCACGAACACAGCACCTGGCCATGCTAACGAGATTTAAGCTACGCGACCTTCGGAAATCCTGTGATTATCTGCGATAATATCAAGCGGGACCAAGAAATTGCTGTATCTTTGAAGGATTCTTTGGTGTCGATCAGTTTCCAACCGACACGGGTCTTAGCGAGGTCCACGTGCATTCCCACTTCGTTGATTATATGACCCAAAAAGGGTACCTCTCGAATCCAGAAGTTATATTTATCAAGACTCCGCGCGGTGTGGCTCCTCCCTCCCTCAGGAGCTCTCAAATAAGATACAAAGCTGCCCATGATGTTCGTTTCTCCTGGGAAAAGATCCAGAACGTCATCCAATAGCATGGTCGGTTCTCGTGATCCAAAAAGCTGCGGGTGTGATGATTACCCCAATGGTCATAGAATACAAAGTCGTATGGCCGAATTGCGTCTGATAAGTCGCTTTAACAACATTCTCCCCTTGGACTTCCATCTGATATTGGTTCACTCGAAAACTCGTCCCTTGCAACTAGTCGACCGGTTTTCGATACATGGCCGCGGAAAACGGTTCTCAAATGTCGTCTGGATGAGTGCTCGATAACTGGTACGTACACACAAAAGGCTTATCTTCACGGATATAACCGGGGCTTCCCAAAGTGAGGATTAGGTCCGACAAAACTCCTGTCCAACAGTTCTCACAGTAGATTTTTTTACAGTTCTTGCAACCCTCCTGGTGTAAGACGGTAAGAGTATGAGTATTCGGAGCTCCTTCTAATCGTGAGGTCACTGAGATTCCGACTAACAGCTGTGGTAGTAGACCTGAAAGTTTCTCGAATTGCACACTGAGATGAGTCACGACAATTGATGGGTCCTCGATCCTATCTTACTTAGTCTTATCATCAGAAATAGTTGCTATTTCAGCGGGGTCATCCTTCCATAGAGGCTCTCAAGGCTTCCATTACTGACATGATGCTAATCTTTTCACAAATCTGGTACTTTAGAGCATACAGTGACGCTAAATTTCTTCTCATAGGGTACGTCTGGGCGATACATCCAGATAACCAACCAACGCTGACTACGGTGTCGTAACTACCAAGGATAGTAGAAGTAAGACCGATGTTAAATGCCTGTCCCCCGCAAGGTCGAGGTTGCATCCCAACTAACATATGCGGTTTCAGTTGACTTGCCATCAACCGGTCTCATAACGGGTTTGGTTTCAAGAAGCGTCAGGGTTTAACGGAATCGAGCCGAAGCGATTTGCTATCCATCAAAACTATCATGTTGTTATTGTCCTGTCGTCGCCCACATCAATCCCAAATACCCCTTCGTGGGCACCCCTGCCGGTGTTATTGTTACGACCACACGGATTTCTACCATGCTGTCATCGCTCCCTAGGTTGTTGTCGTTTTGAATTATCAACTGCCATTACATGCCGTAGGCACCTTCTTTTCCATACGGTAAGCTACCATTACAAGTACCTTGATGTCACGATAGTTGTTGCTTCTAATGTTGTTGCTTGAAACAGGACCCTACGATCCTTCACCAACGATGTCCATCTCTTCACATTTCGTGCTAAGTTCCAAGGTGCTACTCGTTGTGTTGGAAGTTACACAGTCCACATCCGGGTCGATTGTCATCGTTTATGTTTCGATTGATTCATAAACATCGGCTCCCATAAGTTGCTGACTAGAATTAAGGATTCGTTTGGAGTCAAATCGTTGATGTTCATTGTCAATAGTTGGAGTCGTTCAAAGGCTGAAATCGGTAGAGTACTGAATTTACCCTTTTGCCCATTGTTCTTACAAGTTAACTGGGTAAAACACGGTATGTTTCCAGAGTGTTGCCGGTGTGACCGCCCTTCAGGGTCTGGGACGTGAGTATATTGAGTTCCAATAACAAAGAGGAGTGAGGGGGGGGGGAAGAAAAAGGGTGTAAACCAATAATTGACGCTGCAACATCCACTCAGGGACGTTCGTACAAGCACCTAGTATTCTACATAGTTCGCTAGGCGTTCAAAGGGACGTTCAAGTGATACTCGATAACATTGAGATTCAAAAGGGTTCAGAGAGAGGTGAGGAAGTCACATTCGAGTAGGAGACGATCACTGTTATGACTCCTATTAGTTTGTTACGTTTCACACTGATCAATTAACAGAGCGGAACCCCTTCTTCACTTGTTAGGCCTTACTGGGACTCGCATGCACCCCACATTATTATTATGTGTGCACCCACAATAATATTGTGATTTGCATGCTCATCTCAGCTCCTCCTAACTCATGTCGAATGGTTCCCCCAACTCGAATAGCAAACAAAGAGCATCACGTAACATAAGTCACGAATGTTTAGGGAAATACCACCCTATCAGTCATATAACATGTGCAAGGGATACGTAAGTTCATACTATCGTGTTTAACGTGCACCAGCATGCAATATCATATGTAAGTGTCCACTAGTTACGTAGTACAATGAGTGTACGAAAGACTAACCTTGCAATCTGGAGCTGAGTGTCATGATCGATTTTCGAAGGTGTTGGGTTATAGTCTGGTTTTACAAAAAACGTTTTAAAACCTAGTTCACTATAACCAGTGGCTCTGATACCAAACTGTAACACCCCCAAAATTCCACCTGCGGAAACCCCGCGAGGCGTGTTACGCATCAGAGTTCGAGCCACCAATCACATTAAACCAATGATAAACATTTAAATAAGTCATGACATTAATTATCAAAACAAGATGTCAACATGATATCAATTCTCAAAAGTTGTGTAGCGGAAGCATATAATAACTTATTTAGCAAATGTTTCGTAATAATACTTAAACCAATGTATCAATATAAGATAATCCGAAAGCTTCGATCCATGACCACTCCAGCACTCCCAGATAGCAAGTCCATGTTCCAAGGTTAACGACCTACAAGCATGCAAACAAGTGTGTCAGACTACGCTGGTGAGTTCAAGGTCTTGTTAACGTGTTGTGTTACCAGATGTATGATAATGTGATTCAATGTTATGTTACGATGTTGCTCATGCTAGTTACCCTAGGGAGTACGCCCTTACGTAACTGAGGAGTGTGCCTCTTAGCAACCCACTATGTTGTTCACGCTAGTTACCCTAGGGAAAACGCCCTTACGTAACCGAGGAGTGTGCCTCTTAACAACCATAGTGAAACCCAGATAATTAGTTCACCCCCGTCCTTACGGCCCGGTGTGAGGTTTCCCACCTAATAGCGCTATCAACTAATTACCCCCATTGCCCCCCAGGCAATCCGATGATAGATCCCATGTTCAATAACCAAAACCGATTAAGTTGTTTACCCAAGGTTTCCCTTCCAAATGTTTACCAGTTGTCCCAAACCACCGGGACGCATGCTTGAGAAAATGCAATGAACTCACCTTGGTTTGCTCGGCAGATTATACCAAAGTTACTTGAATTAAAAGTGGTCAATCACGTCCTAACAGGGTTACCATACAAGTCAGGTTGGGTTCAAGTAAAGCACGTACGGTTACACAGAGTTAACACGTTACAAACACGTAGAGATCATGGCAACACTTAACAGTTAAGCAATACAAGTTAACAGTCATAACATATCCAAACTTGTACGATTTAATAAGCCCATAGTTCCTGGCCCAACATCATAAGTGATTTAATGGCATATACGGCCCAAATAACAATTAACAGCCTTGTACGATACAAACAGTTGTGCGATTACGATTTGGGCTGCTCGGCCCAAATGACGTATCAGTGTGTGTGGCCCAACATCTTGTGCGACCAGCACCCGCTTGTGCGATCCACAAGATGTTGTGCGATCATGTTTAACTAATACATCTTGTGCGTTCGGATTGGGTTGAGTTGTGTGTGCTTGTGACTTGGGCTTTAAGGCCCAATAGTTTGATCATAACTTATGCGATTCAAGATACTTTGTGCGACCGGAGAGCTTGTGCGACTCAATGATTTTTGTGCGATTGAATAGCATGAGTGGGGTGCACATGTGATTTAGATGACATAATGTGAGGTTGACTAATCAACCATTCCATTTTCCTTATTTTCCGTAAACATCAGTTTCCAAAACAATTGAAGGATTAAGTCAATTACAGTTCCCCAAAATTACCCAATCCCCATCATCATTCTCGGTTACATCTTGACCCACATTCAGCAATAATTCGTGTAACATGATCATTCTCATTATTATCTATCTTTAACAAGCAATCATTCACATACACATTCAAATCCAGTTGATTTGAAATAACATTATAATTCAATCGTTCTAACCATGCGTCCATCTATACATTAACAATTAAGGTTCCATTAACTAATATATATTCCTAAACAGATCATTACGAGCACACACATTGCCAAGCATTAACAATTCAACCACTAACATTGTGCATCCCTAAATCAATGATTATTTCTAGTAAACACCTTACACAGAATCCCATATCACCATGTTTATTTCTCATGCTCAAGAATAATCCCTAAGATAATTCATATGGATCCAAAGCAATTCGAAAAGAACAATCACAAATAATCAATAAAGATCTGATTACTACATGGCAAACATACTAACCGAATTACGAGATGAAGAGTAGCGTACTAAATCCAAGAAGAAGGAGGCTTCGATCTCGTGAGAGGGCTGCCGTCAAGAGCTAGACATGTTTAGGGTTTGAAAATAAGTTTTGAAAAGGAATATGTGAATGCTCTCATGTTTACTTACGTACAAGAGAAATAGGGGGGATGGGCCGAGTTTGGTTTGGGCCGAGAATAGCCATACCGAGAGCCCAAGGGTCGCGAGGATATGAAGGTGTGCGATTGGAATAGAGATGTGCGGTTCGAAACTTCATGCGGCCCATATACAAAACCATAATATATAAATGCGTCATATCTACTGAATTATTATTGAACGTCATAGTTTTAATTAACGTACAAATGAGTTATAATACGAAAAACAAACGTATATGAACGGTAAAACACGAGTTGTCACAACATATGTGTTAGGACTTATACTCGCAAGGTCCCGCCTTAACTAGTATAGTACTGTAGTACCCGACGGGGTCTAGTTAGGATGAATAACAATCGCAATAGCAGCTCAAGTGACTTAGCTGGTAGTATCTATCTTTTATGCATGCATGTTGAGGTATCTCGTTTATGTATTTGGTAATTTGCAACACTTTTTATCTATTTTTCGCTACTATCAAAACTTGTATACTCGCCAATACTTTTGTATTAACGTTGTTTAACGTATGTTGTAGGTTTAGTCGCAGTCTATATCAAATCAAGCTAGGAAGTCTAGAAACTCACCTAAAATCTAGGTTGTCGGATTTGTATTGTTCGAGAGGACAAGAAATATGTGATAACTTATGTAGCTGTATTGTTTGTTAGTATGGGATAACAAATGTAATAAATATTGTCGCTTTATAGTTGTTATGGATTCTCTTGAGCAATCTGATTCGCCTAGTGTCGCGCCCCAATGATTCCGCCATCGGTTGGGGTGTAACACGCTAAAGTAAGAGCACAATCATTTTCACATGGTGGTCATGGCAGAGGACGAGGCAGATCCGGTGGATGTGGTAAAAGCGGGGTTCAGTGTTATAACTGTAATCGTTTTGGTCACGTAAGATCTGAGTGTTGGTTGGAACCTCAAGCAAATCCTGTTGTTGACCAAGATTATAATGAAGATGATTGCAGGCTTTTCATGGCTCATTATGACAAAGAAGATGATAGTGATAAGTTGTTTATGGCAACAAGAAAGGATGATGGCAATTCTAAAGTGTGGTTTATTGATAGTGGGTGTTTGAATAACATGACTGCGCACCGAACAATTTTCAAGCATTTTGATGATTAGAAGAAAGTTGATGTAAAAATGGGAAATGGCAAAGGCATTCGGGTTGAAGGAAAAGGAGTTGTGAAGCTTGTTATGGGTAATGGACAACCTAAGACTTTACATGATGTGCAATATGCTCCTAATTTGGGATACAATCTTTTAAGTGTGGGCCAACTAATGAAAGGTGGACAGAGTACTATTTAATGATGAAGCTTGTACTATTACTCATAAAGCAACTGGAAAAGTAATGTGCATGGTTCCCATGGCAGCAAATAATACTTTTCCTTTTGACTTAGAAAGAAAAGTTGATACAACACTAGTTATGGATGAAAGTGACTCGTCATTGTGGCACAGTCGATATGGTCACTTTCATGAACAAGCTTTGCAACAACTCAACAAAGACAACATAGTGACTGGTCTTCCATCAATACGAAATATTAAACAATGTGAAGGGTGTATTTTTTGGAAAGCAAACTAGGCGTCCATTTCCCACTAGAACTTGGCGAACAAATTGTCCTCTCCAGCTGATTCATGTTGATTTAGTTGGTCCAATGCAAACAAGATCAATGGGAAGTAATTACTATTTTTTTCTTATTAACTGATGATTATACACGAATGAGTTAGGTGTCTTTCTTAAATAAGAAGTCTGAAAGTCTGGACATGTTTAAGAAGTTCAAGATAAAGGTTGAGAAAGAAAGTGGATATCCGATCAAGGCCTTACAAACAGATCGAGGAGGCGAATTTATTGGAAGGTTGTTTAATGAATTCTGTGCAGAACATGGTATACATCGTGATTTGACGGCTCCGTATACACCGAAGCAGAACGGGTTAGCGGAGAGAAAGAATTGCATTGTGGTAGAAATGGCAAGATGTATGCTTCAGGCCAAGAGTTTACTGAATCAATTCTGGGAAGAAGCAGTGTCCACGGTTGTTTATCTCATCTCTTTGTCGTCTACGACAGTGATCTCTGGCAAAACTCCGTATGAGATGTGGTATGGTGAGAAACCATCAGTAAGTCATTTAAAAGTCTTTGGTTGTATCACTTATGCCCTTGTTTCGTCTCAAGTACGTAAGAAGTTGGATGCTAAGTCAAGAAAATGCATCTTTGTTGGGTATTCACCCAACTCGAAGGCCTACCGATTGTTTGATCCGGTTAAGAAGTAAGTTATAACAAGCAAGGATGTAGTGTTTTGTGAACAAGGATTGTGGAATGAAGAAATAAAGATTGACAACAACAAAGAAGGTACCATGTTTGTAAAAGGAATGGTGTTTCCTGATGAAGAAGTTGGTGGAATCACACATGGTTCTGGTGGAAGTTCAAGCAGTTCTTCAAGCAAAAGCGACGACACTAGTCGTGGTCCTGATGATCAGCCCCATTCTGCACCAACCAGTAGCAGTGATGATACAACTGATCCACTCATAACAAATCAGAATGAAGGAGAAACTAGTGTTGAATCCAATTCAGGTGAAACAGATTCAAGCGAGAGTGATTCAGCACATCGAGTGGGTGATATTAATCAAATATACAATAATACTCCAGCCATTCTTGATTACGAGTGTAAAGCCCCAAACTTGGGAACCCAACTCGTTGGTAGTACTATAAGCAAACATAGTTCTAGACCAAAATGTCATCAATACGCAGCGGAAAAATTTAAATAAGGTACGAACAAACTTCAGAGTACTAATACGACTAGAGCATGTTAAAGGTTCAAAACACGGGAAATGCCAAAACACTAAAAGATGCCGGGTAACCGCTACCAATACCAAAGAGCCGCCAACATTCAAACCTTCTTCTTACCTGAAATACATGCTAAAAACGTCAACTACGCTGAGTGAGTTCTATAGTAATTAACTTGGGGATTTATCCCAAAAATTAGTTTTTTTTTAAAACCTCGTTGTAAATCAAGTCTTTCAAACATTCAACACCAACACATCATCACTAACATCAAAACATCATTAGACCTCATTAAAAACGTCTTTGAACTCATCATTCGACTTCGTTGAATTGAAAATTATCATTAAAATCTCTTTTAAGAAAATAAATAAAGATTGTGTGTTTAACAATATTTGCCCATACGGGCTTCGTCACCCACGATTTTGCCCTCGTCAGGGCCGTCTCCCACATAATTACCCCGAAGGGTTTCGTCTCCCACATCATGGTCTGTCGTATCACAAAGACAACGACAAACAAAAAAAATAATATAAACACACAACAGTCTAAAAAAAATACACCTTTACATGCGTAGGCACATAATTGTTCGTCAATTATTAAATATATATAATATGTAATCATATCATCTTTAGCAATCAAAAAAAATTAAGCATGTACTTCAGCCCAAAAACAATTGAAAAGAGCACACAAAAATGGGCAATAGAACTCACCTTAGCAAAATGTGCGGGTTAATAAAAGCTAAGGAAACGAGCAAGGAAGCAAATCCTAGAGAACTTCAACAACCTACACATTATCAATTTACATCACCACCTAAGCATTTCATGCCCAGCTTCAAAAAAATCTTTAGACACCTTAAATTAATAAACTTCTTAAATTGGTGATGCAAGAACTCTACAAACTATGTATGCGTTGGCATGCATAGGTCCACCCAAAACCCCATGCAATAGCTTGTTTTCAATTATTCCTTCACATGAAATCATAACCCAAATTTTTGTTATCACCCCATCCTTACAATATACAGCTCACTAGTTAAGTTTTCATGCACCAATCAACATTATCATGCATAATAACCAATTTATCTTGCACCCCATCATTATCAGTTATTCCCATGCTTGCAACGCATGATAGTTTAAACGCCAAGTCCAACTCTAGAGTAATAATGAACAATCTTGCAGGAAACCTATGACCTTCCAAATCTATAAAACAATCATCTAAAGCATCGGTCACTCTAGTAGGTCGACCCACAGCAGTCTCAACACAAAAAGGTTCCTCAATCTTCCTAGGCATTCTACGCAAGTTACCACAAAAGGATTGGGCCACAAAACTCCTACTAGCCCCAGAGTCAAATAACACAGAAGCAGGAACATCATTAACAAGGAATGTACCTGAAACAACATCTGGGTTAGTCTTTGCTTCAGCCTTAGTCATCGTGAAAGCCCGTGCATTAGCCTTCGGTTTCACATCCTCCTTCTTATCTGAGATCGCACCCTTGCTTGACCCTTCGCCTTTGCCAACCTTACAGTTTGTCGAGATGTGACCATATCCACCACATTTATAACACTTATAATCATTCGAGCAGTCTCTAGAGAAATGACCTGTCTTTCCACAACGATAGCATAGTGACGATTCAGCCCTGCACTCTCCCAAGTGCGGTTTCCCACATTTCTGGCAATTACGCGAACCCTCAATCTTAACCTTCTTATCCGCTAGACCCCCATGATCATTACGAAACCTCTTATTTGACCCAAACCATTTCTTCTTTTCCGGTTCTTCCACCTTCTCTTCAACTCCCAGTACATCGTCGTAAAGAGTCGCACTTAACTCAACAGCTGCATCGAAATCTTGAGGAGCATGAGCTTTTACTAAATGCCTGACCTTATCAGGCAACCCCTCAATGTAATGTTTCTTCCACCTTTCATCATTCCCAGACATGTACGGTATCAGACGTGCCATCTCAATATATTTGGAGGTATACTCCCGATGTGACAATTTCCCTGCTTTGAAAGTTAAGAACTCCTTCTCAACCTTCTCAATTTCGTTAGGAGCACAAAATTTCTTTTTTACCATCTGCTTCAACTCTTCCCACTTCATGTCATCCAACTCTTGTGCACTCTTCCTTTCCCTAATAGTGTTCCACCAATGCAGTGCCTCAGCGATAAATGAATGGGCAGCAAATTTGACTGCCTGATCGGCGCGACACTCACTGATAGAGATTACAGCCTCCATTTCAGATAGCCAGTGATAAGTCGCTACTGCGTCCTTACGTCCATCAAAACGAGGCGGGTCACACCTCTTAAAAGTTGCATAAGTACAACCCCCTTTTGTATCCTTAGTTGTACCATCTCCCTCACCATCAGATTCATCATTGGTTGCCTTCTTTTTCTTAGTCCAGATATCTTTCAACACGTCTTCCTTCAATGATTCAAAAGCCCCTTTCACAATATCAGGTAGAAACTCATGAATCATTCCGAGGATTTCATCCCTAACAGCTTCACGAACAGCTGGTTCTAGCACGAACTTCTCAGTATGCTGTGAGGGCTCTGAGTGCTGAGAAGGCTCAGAGTTTCCAGTATGAACCAACCCTTCATCAACATGCTCATCAGTCGTCTTGTTCTTGCGGGCATTCTTAGCGCCTCCATCGTTAGTTGGTTTCCTTCCACGAGCCATCTACGAGTTACTGAAATGAAACACCAAACAGAGCAATTCAGGTACAATTTAAAACACTATAAGCAAAACAATTAGTTAATGACGGTGGCCAATCGCCATTTCCCTCTCGCCTTGCCTTTCGGGTTTTAAACCATCCTGTCCTGCATCGTTGGCATTTCGCCCCTGTCCTAACCTACTAAACACAAATAAACAGTTGACGATCTTGGCTTTAGGTTACCCGTTTTGGCATTTCCACTCATGGTCCCATTTTCAGTCCAAGTCTAGGCATCGGGGATGCCCAGATCTCTCAAACCTGGCTCTGATACCAACTTGTAAAGCCCCAAACTTGGGAACCCAACTCGTTGGTAGTACTATAAGCAAACATAGTTCTAGACCAAAATGTCATCAATACGCAGCGGAAAAATTTAAATAAGGTACGAACAAACTTCAGAGTACTAATACGACTAGAGCATGTTAAAGGTTCAAAACACGGGAAATGCCAAAACACTAAAAGATGCCGGGTAACCGCTACCAATACCAAAGAGCCGCCAACATTCAAACCTTCTTCTTACCTGAAATACATGCTAAAAACGTCAACTACGCTGAGTGAGTTCTATAGTAATTAACTTGGGGATTTATCCCAAAAATTAGTTTTTTTTTAAAACCTCGTTGTAAATCAAGTCTTTCAAACATTCAACACCAACACATCATCACTAACATCAAAACATCATTAGACCTCATTAAAAACGTCTTTGAACTCATCATTCGACTTCGTTGAATTGAAAATTATCATTAAAATCTCAACTTGTAAAGCCCCAAACTTGGGAACCCAACTCGTTGGTAGTACTATAAGCAAACATAGTTCTAGACCAAAATGTCATCAATACGCAGCGGAAAAATTTAAATAAGGTACGAACAAACTTCAGAGTACTAATACGACTAGAGCATGTTAAAGGTTCAAAACACGGGAAATGCCAAAACACTAAAAGATGCCGGGTAACCGCTACCAATACCAAAGAGCCGCCAACATTCAAACCTTCTTCTTACCTGAAATACATGCTAAAAACGTCAACTACGCTGAGTGAGTTCTATAGTAATTAACTTGGGGATTTATCCCAAAAATTAGTTTTTTTTTAAAACCTCGTTGTAAATCAAGTCTTTCAAACATTCAACACCAACACATCATCACTAACATCAAAACATCATTAGACCTCATTAAAAACGTCTTTGAACTCATCATTCGACTTCGTTGAATTGAAAATTATCATTAAAATCTCTTTTAAGAAAATAAATAAAGATTGTGTGTTTAACAATATTTGCCCATACGGGCTTCGTCACCCACGATTTTGCCCTCGTCAGGGCCGTCTCCCACATAATTACCCCGAAGGGTTTCGTCTCCCACATCATGGTCTGTCGTATCACAAAGACAACGACAAACAAAAAAAATAATATAAACACACAACAGTCTAAAAAAAATACACCTTTACATGCGTAGGCACATAATTGTTCGTCAATTATTAAATATATATAATATGTAATCATATCATCTTTAGCAATCAAAAAAAATTAAGCATGTACTTCAGCCCAAAAACAATTGAAAAGAGCACACAAAAATGGGCAATAGAACTCACCTTAGCAAAATGTGCGGGTTAATAAAAGCTAAGGAAACGAGCAAGGAAGCAAATCCTAGAGAACTTCAACAACCTACACATTATCAATTTACATCACCACCTAAGCATTTCATGCCCAGCTTCAAAAAAATCTTTAGACACCTTAAATTAATAAACTTCTTAAATTGGTGATGCAAGAACTCTACAAACTATGTATGCGTTGGCATGCATAGGTCCACCCAAAACCCCATGCAATAGCTTGTTTTCAATTATTCCTTCACATGAAATCATAACCCAAATTTTTGTTATCACCCCATCCTTACAATATACAGCTCACTAGTTAAGTTTTCATGCACCAATCAACATTATCATGCATAATAACCAATTTATCTTGCACCCCATCATTATCAGTTATTCCCATGCTTGCAACGCATGATAGTTTAAACGCCAAGTCCAACTCTAGCATCGCGGTACTCGTCCGTCTAACCCGAACCCAAGCTTGGCCTTGGCCTACATGCGCATACGCACACGGAATCGGGCACATGATCCAGTATCACTCCCGTCACCCGGTACAACCCCATTCCCACGCTAAACAACCTGAACCCAATCACCTTAAACACCTATCGGTTGTCACCCATGACCCCAAGCCGTGACAAATTCTTAAACCTTAGACATGTAACGAGGGATCAAGCGAAGTACCTGCGGTGGTTTGCGATAATTGTCCGGAACGGAGATCGCCTAACTACCGTGTTTAATCACCAACCTGTGTTTTCAAAACCAAAACTGGTTCATCGCTTTATGTTCGACAACACAATTAATCAAGACCCTTAAGGCATTATGACAAAAATACAAGGATGCCTTGTCACAAGTTACATACCTAAGACGCGTGTACCCGGTTGAACTTTTGAAACTGAGTAGGGACCGGGAGCAACTTCCGAGCACCAAGCGATACACCGAAACCTAAAAAAAATCCATTGAACGTTGGTTTTATCAAATCATCATCTAAACTTGTGTTTAAACAAGAGAGTTACCTTGAACCGTCGAAGAGAATGGGTGATTACTTCTCTTCTTTTTTTTTTGTTTCGGCCGTCGTAGGGTTCTTTGTTGTTGTTGGTGAACGCAGTAATGGCGTGAAGGTAGTTTTTTAAAAAGAGGAACTCATATGCACAATTGCACTTTGGTCCTTTTAGTTCTTCCCAAGTGATAACTTGCTCCCAAAGTTAATAGTATCCAAGCTATCATTAATTACCATTTGCACCCCAAAGTTATTTGACATCCACTTATTTGTCAATACATAATATACATACCGTACAAGATATTGAGAATTCGGGCCGTTACAAGTCTACCCTCCTTAAAGGGGTTTCGTCCTCGAAACCTATGTCACCAGAAAACAACTGTGGATAGAGTTCCTGCATCTCTACTTCAGACTCCCAGGTAGCCTCCGACCCCTTATGATGTTTCCATTGCACCTTAACCATGGGAATAACTTTACTTCTTAGACGCTTTTCCTTCCGGTCCAATATCGCTACCGGTTGTTCCATGTAGTTTAGTCTCTCATCAACTTCTATGTCATTTAATGGTACATGCACGTTTTCATCGGCTAAACACTTGCGCAGGTGAGACACATGAAATGTGGGATGTATCCCAGCTAACTCATCTGGTAATTCTAATCGATAGGCGACTTCACCAACGCGTGCCAAAATTCTGAAAGGTCCAATATATCGTGGACTCAACTTGCCTCGTTTCCTAAACCTAATTATACCTTTCCATGGGGAGACTTTAAGCATAACCCGTTCCCCAACGTTGAACTGTATAGGTCGTCGGCGTTTGTCCGCATATGACTTTTGTCTATCTTGGGCGGCTTTCATTCGAGCTTTGATTTGTTCAAATTTTTCCGATGTGACTTTAACCACATCAAGACTCCCCAACTCTTTCTGACCAATCTCACCCCAACACACGGGGGTTCTACACCTCCGCCCGTAGAGCATCTCGTAAGACGGCATCCCAATAGTGGCATGATAGCTGTTGTTATAAGAAAATTCTGCCAATGGCAGATGGCTATCCCAACTACCACCAAAATCAATAACACAAGCCCTAAGCATATCTTCAAGTGTTTGTATAGTTCGTTCCGACTGTCCATCAGTTTGAGGATGATATGCGGTGCTAATATGCAAACGAGTCCCCATAGCTTGGTTGAACCTCTTCCAAAATTTAGACGTAAACCGTGTGTCTCTGTCCGACACAATTGACACTGGCACCCCGTGTCGAGCAATAATTTCGTTCACAAACAATTCTGATAACTGCTCAGATGAGAATGCTTCACGAATCGGCAGAAAATGAGCGCTCTTTGTTAGTCTATCTACAATCACCCAGATAGTGTCGTGACGCTTCGATGTCTTTGGTAGTTTTGTGATAAAATCCATCGTAATGTGTTCCCATTTCCATTCGGGAATCTCTAACGGTTGAATCTTCCCATACGGTTTTTGATGCTCTGCTTTTACCTGGAGACACGTCAGACACTTCCCCACATACTGGGTTACGTCATACTTCAAACCCGGCCACCAGTAATCCCTCTTCAAATCCTGATACATCTTGGTGGCCCCCGGATGAATCGAATATCTTGACTTATGAGCCTCGTCGAGTATCTTCTCTCTAAACCCACCAAAAACCGGCACCCACATGCGATTACCCATCAATCTAATACCTTGGTTATTCTCGGTTAACATCCCATGCTGCCCGAATACCCGTTCGCCCTTCAACCTATCCTCACGCAATGCCTCAGTCTGTGCTTCTTTCAACTGTGCCAAGAAATCAGGAGTTACAATCAATTGGTATGACCTTACTCGAATGGGTGCGTGTCTCTCCTTACGACTCAACGCGTCAGCGACCACATTCGCTTTCCCAGGGTGATAAAGGATTTCACAATCGTAGTCCTTAATCAATTCGAGCCATCTCCGTTGTCTCATGTTCAACTCTTTCTGCTCAAAGAAGTATTTCAAACTCTTGTGGTCCGTGTAGATAGTGCACTTTATCCCATACAAATAATGTCTCCAAATCTTAAGGGCAAACACCACTGCCGCCAGCTCCAAATCGTGAGTAGGGTAGTTAACCTCATGAGTTTTCAACTGACGTGAAGCGTAGGCTATCACTCTCCCACGCTGCATCAAAACACAACCCAGTCCCTGATATGAAGCATCTGAATACACTACTAAGTCATCTGTTCCCTCCGGTAATGTCAAAACCGGAGCTTCGGTCAATCTCTTCTTTAGCACCTCGAATGCGGTTTCCTGCTCTGCACCCCACACAAATTTTGCCTCTTTCCTTGTCAACCGAGTCAATGGCGATGCTAGCTTGGAGAAATCCTGAATAAATCTCCTATAGTAGCCCGCGAGACCCAAAAAGCTGCGAATTTCTGATGGAGTCTTAGGAGGACTCCACTTCACTATTGCCTCTATCTTAGCAGGATCCACCATGATCCCTTCAGAATTAATAACGTGTCCCAAAAACTGTACCTCACGCAACCAAAAGGCACACTTGGAGAACTTAGCATAAAGTTTCTCCTTCCGTAGCATCTCTAACACCTCTCGCAAGTGAACCATGTGATCCTCTTCACTCTTGGAGTAAATCAAGATGTCATCAATAAACACAATCACTGACCTGTCTAGCATTGGGCGGCACACCCGATTCATCAAATCCATGAATGCCGCAGGGGCATTTGTTAACCCAAACGACATCACTAGAAACTCATAGTGACCATAGCGCGTACGGAATGCTGTCTTCGGAATGTCTTCCTCTCTTACCCGTAACTGATGATAACCTGACCTCAAATCAATTCGCGAAAACCACTCCGCACCCTGTAGTTGATCAAACAAATCGTCTATGCGCGGCAAAGGATATCTATTTTTCACCGTGAGCTTATTCAGCTCCCGATAGTCAATGCACATACGCATGCTACCATCTTTCTTCTTTACAAACAACACCGGAGCACCCCACGGAGAGATGCTCGGTCGAATGAACCCTTTATCCAAAAGGTCCTGAAGTTGTTCCATCAATTCCTTCATTTCAGTCGGAGCCAGACGGTAAGGCGCTTTGGCAACTGGCTGAGCTCCTGGCAGTAAGTCAATTTGGAACTCGATTTCCCGTTCTGGGGGCATTCCAGTCAAATCATCAGGGAAAACATCTGGGTAGTCACGCACCACAGGCACATCAGTTAACTCCTTAGGTTCCACATCGTCACTAGTGACATACGCCAAGTAAGCCCCACACCCGCGCCTCAAGAACTTTTCTGCTTTCATCATAGAAATGATTTTTGGCAATGAGCACACCTTATCGCCATAAACCGTCACCAAGCCCCCTTCTAACGAAGTCACTCGTATCATCTTTTTCCGACAGACAATATCTGCATCAAACGCAGCTAGCCAATCCATTCCCAAGACCACATCGAAACCACCCAGAGTAATAATGAACAATCTTGCAGGAAACCTATGACCTTCCAAATCTATAAAACAATCATCTAAAGCATCGGTCACTCTAGTAGGTCGACCCACAGCAGTCTCAACACAAAAAGGTTCCTCAATCTTCCTAGGCATTCTACGCAAGTTACCACAAAAGGATTGGGCCACAAAACTCCTACTAGCCCCAGAGTCAAATAACACAGAAGCAGGAACATCATTAACAAGGAATGTACCTGAAACAACATCTGGGTTAGTCTTTGCTTCAGCCTTAGTCATCGTGAAAGCCCGTGCATTAGCCTTCGGTTTCACATCCTCCTTCTTATCTGAGATCGCACCCTTGCTTGACCCTTCGCCTTTGCCAACCTTACAGTTTGTCGAGATGTGACCATATCCACCACATTTATAACACTTATAATCATTCGAGCAGTCTCTAGAGAAATGACCTGTCTTTCCACAACGATAGCATAGTGACGATTCAGCCCTGCACTCTCCCAAGTGCGGTTTCCCACATTTCTGGCAATTACGCGAACCCTCAATCTTAACCTTCTTATCCGCTAGACCCCCATGATCATTACGAAACCTCTTATTTGACCCAAACCATTTCTTCTTTTCCGGTTCTTCCACCTTCTCTTCAACTCCCAGTACATCGTCGTAAAGAGTCGCACTTAACTCAACAGCTGCATCGAAATCTTGAGGAGCATGAGCTTTTACTAAATGCCTGACCTTATCAGGCAACCCCTCAATGTAATGTTTCTTCCACCTTTCATCATTCCCAGACATGTACGGTATCAGACGTGCCATCTCAATATATTTGGAGGTATACTCCCGATGTGACAATTTCCCTGCTTTGAAAGTTAAGAACTCCTTCTCAACCTTCTCAATTTCGTTAGGAGCACAAAATTTCTTTTTTACCATCTGCTTCAACTCTTCCCACTTCATGTCATCCAACTCTTGTGCACTCTTCCTTTCCCTAATAGTGTTCCACCAATGCAGTGCCTCAGCGATAAATGAATGGGCAGCAAATTTGACTGCCTGATCGGCGCGACACTCACTGATAGAGATTACAGCCTCCATTTCAGATAGCCAGTGATAAGTCGCTACTGCGTCCTTACGTCCATCAAAACGAGGCGGGTCACACCTCTTAAAAGTTGCATAAGTACAACCCCCTTTTGTATCCTTAGTTGTACCATCTCCCTCACCATCAGATTCATCATTGGTTGCCTTCTTTTTCTTAGTCCAGATATCTTTCAACACGTCTTCCTTCAATGATTCAAAAGCCCCTTTCACAATATCAGGTAGAAACTCATGAATCATTCCGAGGATTTCATCCCTAACAGCTTCACGAACAGCTGGTTCTAGCACGAACTTCTCAGTATGCTGTGAGGGCTCTGAGTGCTGAGAAGGCTCAGAGTTTCCAGTATGAACCAACCCTTCATCAACATGCTCATCAGTCGTCTTGTTCTTGCGGGCATTCTTAGCGCCTCCATCGTTAGTTGGTTTCCTTCCACGAGCCATCTACGAGTTACTGAAATGAAACACCAAACAGAGCAATTCAGGTACAATTTAAAACACTATAAGCAAAACAATTAGTTAATGACGGTGGCCAATCGCCATTTCCCTCTCGCCTTGCCTTTCGGGTTTTAAACCATCCTGTCCTGCATCGTTGGCATTTCGCCCCTGTCCTAACCTACTAAACACAAATAAACAGTTGACGATCTTGGCTTTAGGTTACCCGTTTTGGCATTTCCACTCATGGTCCCATTTTCAGTCCAAGTCTAGGCATCGGGGATGCCCAGATCTCTCAAACCTGGCTCTGATACCAACTTGTAAAGCCCCAAACTTGGGAACCCAACTCGTTGGTAGTACTATAAGCAAACATAGTTCTAGACCAAAATGTCATCAATACGCAGCGGAAAAATTTAAATAAGGTACGAACAAACTTCAGAGTACTAATACGACTAGAGCATGTTAAAGGTTCAAAACACGGGAAATGCCAAAACACTAAAAGATGCCGGGTAACCGCTACCAATACCAAAGAGCCGCCAACATTCAAACCTTCTTCTTACCTGAAATACATGCTAAAAACGTCAACTACGCTGAGTGAGTTCTATAGTAATTAACTTGGGGATTTATCCCAAAAATTAGTTTTTTTTTTAAAACCTCGTTGTAAATCAAGTCTTTCAAACATTCAACACCAACACATCATCACTAACATCAAAACATCATTAGACCTCATTAAAAACGTCTTTGAACTCATCATTCGACTTCGTTGAATTGAAAATTATCATTAAAATCTCAACTTGTAAAGCCCCAAACTTGGGAACCCAACTCGTTGGTAGTACTATAAGCAAACATAGTTCTAGACCAAAATGTCATCAATACGCAGCGGAAAAATTTAAATAAGGTACGAACAAACTTCAGAGTACTAATACGACTAGAGCATGTTAAAGGTTCAAAACACGGGAAATGCCAAAACACTAAAAGATGCCGGGTAACCGCTACCAATACCAAAGAGCCGCCAACATTCAAACCTTCTTCTTACCTGAAATACATGCTAAAAACGTCAACTACGCTGAGTGAGTTCTATAGTAATTAACTTGGGGATTTATCCCAAAAATTAGTTTTTTTTTAAAACCTCGTTGTAAATCAAGTCTTTCAAACATTCAACACCAACACATCATCACTAACATCAAAACATCATTAGACCTCATTAAAAACGTCTTTGAACTCATCATTCGACTTCGTTGAATTGAAAATTATCATTAAAATCTCTTTTAAGAAAATAAATAAAGATTGTGTGTTTAACAATATTTGCCCATACGGGCTTCGTCACCCACGATTTTGCCCTCGTCAGGGCCGTCTCCCACATAATTACCCCGAAGGGTTTCGTCTCCCACATCATGGTCTGTCGTATCACAAAGACAACGACAAACAAAAAAAATAATATAAACACACAACAGTCTAAAAAAAATACACCTTTACATGCGTAGGCACATAATTGTTCGTCAATTATTAAATATATATAATATGTAATCATATCATCTTTAGCAATCAAAAAAAATTAAGCATGTACTTCAGCCCAAAAACAATTGAAAAGAGCACACAAAAATGGGCAATAGAACTCACCTTAGCAAAATGTGCGGGTTAATAAAAGCTAAGGAAACGAGCAAGGAAGCAAATCCTAGAGAACTTCAACAACCTACACATTATCAATTTACATCACCACCTAAGCATTTCATGCCCAGCTTCAAAAAAATCTTTAGACACCTTAAATTAATAAACTTCTTAAATTGGTGATGCAAGAACTCTACAAACTATGTATGCGTTGGCATGCATAGGTCCACCCAAAACCCCATGCAATAGCTTGTTTTCAATTATTCCTTCACATGAAATCATAACCCAAATTTTTGTTATCACCCCATCCTTACAATATACAGCTCACTAGTTAAGTTTTCATGCACCAATCAACATTATCATGCATAATAACCAATTTATCTTGCACCCCATCATTATCAGTTATTCCCATGCTTGCAACGCATGATAGTTTAAACGCCAAGTCCAACTCTAGCATCGCGGTACTCGTCCGTCTAACCCGAACCCAAGCTTGGCCTTGGCCTACATGCGCATACGCACACGGAATCGGGCACATGATCCAGTATCACTCCCGTCACCCGGTACAACCCCATTCCCACGCTAAACAACCTGAACCCAATCACCTTAAACACCTATCGGTTGTCACCCATGACCCCAAGCCGTGACAAATTCTTAAACCTTAGACATGTAACGAGGGATCAAGCGAAGTACCTGCGGTGGTTTGCGATAATTGTCCGGAACGGAGATCGCCTAACTACCGTGTTTAATCACCAACCTGTGTTTTCAAAACCAAAACTGGTTCATCGCTTTATGTTCGACAACACAATTAATCAAGACCCTTAAGGCATTATGACAAAAATACAAGGATGCCTTGTCACAAGTTACATACCTAAGACGCGTGTACCCGGTTGAACTTTTGAAACTGAGTAGGGACCGGGAGCAACTTCCGAGCACCAAGCGATACACCGAAACCTAAAAAAAATCCATTGAACGTTGGTTTTATCAAATCATCATCTAAACTTGTGTTTAAACAAGAGAGTTACCTTGAACCGTCGAAGAGAATGGGTGATTACTTCTCTTCTTTTTTTTTTGTTTCGGCCGTCGTAGGGTTCTTTGTTGTTGTTGGTGAACGCAGTAATGGCGTGAAGGTAGTTTTTTAAAAAGAGGAACTCATATGCACAATTGCACTTTGGTCCTTTTAGTTCTTCCCAAGTGATAACTTGCTCCCAAAGTTAATAGTATCCAAGCTATCATTAATTACCATTTGCACCCCAAAGTTATTTGACATCCACTTATTTGTCAATACATAATATACATACCGTACAAGATATTGAGAATTCGGGCCGTTACAACGAGGCATGTCAGTTTGCACTTTCAACAGCTGAACCAAGTTCGCATCAAGAAGCCATCAAGATAACCGAATGGAAGAATGCTATGAAAGAGGAGATTGAAGCTCTAGAACATCATAAAACTTGGACGTTGACCAGTCTTCCACACGGTAAGAAAGCCATTGGTCTTAAATGGGTATTTAAGCTTAAGTTTAATGCAGGTGGAAGTGTTCAGAAACACAAGGCCCGTATAGTTGCAAAAGGGTATTCTCAACAAAGTGGGATAGATTACAAAGAGACATTCTCAACTGTTGAACACTTTGAAACAATAAGAAAAGCCCCTAGGGCTTGGTATAGCAGAATCGATGGTTATTTAGTGCAACATGGGTACAAGAGAAGCCAAAGTGAACCAACTTTGTATGTCAAAAAAGGTAGACCAGGTGAAATTATTATAGTTTGTTTATATGTTGATGACAAAGTTTACACTAGTTCATCGAAGAAGTTATTGGATGAGTTCAAACAGAAAATGATTAGTGAGTTTGAAATGACCGATACCGGAGTATTGAATTATTTTCTTGGGTTGGAAGTGAACCAACAATCTAAAGGAATGTTTGTGTCATAACAAAAGTATGCAAGAGATTTGTTAAGGCGATTTGGGATGGAGCAGTGCAAGCCGGTAATAACGCCAATGATGACAAACTCCAAGCCAAAGATGGAGGAGCTGCAGCAGACGAGTATATGTTCAGAAGTTTAGTTGGTGGGCTAATTTATCTTACGCATTCTCGACCCGATATTGCATATGTAGTTGGAGTCGTCTCAAGATACATGCAAAAACCATTTGTTTACCACATGGGAGCTGCGAAAAGAACCTTAAGGTACATCTCAGGAACTATAAATTTTGGACTGTGGTATGAGAAAAATGGTCATGTTGTGTTAATCGGATATACCGATAGCGATTGGGCTAGTTCCGTAGAAGATCGAAAAAGCACATTAGCAAATGTCTTCTCAATTGGAAGTGCAGCAGTAGCATGGAGTTCAAAGAAACAAGAGATAGTTGCTCTATCGACTACGGAAGCACATCAGCAAATGTCTTCTCAATTGGTATTTAGTCGTTGGAGTCTTATTTTACATGTGTTTTTTGAATAAGTACCTCCTGGTCTGTAGGAAGTATCGAGTCTTGAGTTAAGTTTGTTAGGTTGTTTACCTTTTCCATGTTTCCGTTGTACTTCTACTGCTATATAAAGCAGCTTTATTATTGAATAAAGTATCAAGTTTCCTGGTCTATTTGATATCACAAACAGAAGAAATCACAAGAGCTATGATTTGTGATTGTGAGAAGATTGAAAGAAAAGGGGAAAAGGAAAGTCTGAATGATTGATATTGGGTGAAAAATAAAGCAGAATGCCTTGCATGGTTATCCTGCTCAAATTCTTACAATAAAGGTGTAAGAGGAAGCCAAATGGTCAAATTCTTACACATTTTGAATCGGATGACTAGTGGCAATTAGTGGTGTTAGAAGATGCCAAATGGTAAAAGTTCATTTTTCTTTATTATATAATAATAATATATCATTTATATTTTTGCACACACACATATATATATATATATTATACAAATAATGCATTATATGTATTCAAATAGAAAGGATAACATAAATAAGAAGGGTAAGAAGGATTTTAGTCCATTGATCTTAGATTTGGAGAGTTGAGATTAATTTTAAGGAAAAGAAAAGAAAAGAATGGAAGGACATAAAAGGAATCTGATATTTATTGACATTCTCTCTCCACATGCAAGACACATGCCAATTCCCCTTATCAATTTAAAATGTCCATAACTTTTTCATACGACATTTGTTTTAAAAAAAATTCACCATAAAAAACGAGCGTTTTTTATCTTTAATATGAGTATGATATTGTTATATAAAAATAAAATAAAAATTTTCTTTTTTACTAGGTTTTCTTTGTATTGTTTTAAAGGTTCTAGTCATTGTGTCGTTCAACTGGGTTTTGGTCTTTACGTTTTTACTAAGGTTTCTATACACTGTGTTATTATCAAAACTTATAACACAATGTTAATTTGGGTTATGTCCATTGCGTTCTTATCAGAACCTATGACACCATGTATGACACAATGAAGATAGTGTTGTTGGTGCATACGTCGGTCGACTTCATCTTGTATCGAGTCTTGTATTGTATTAGATAGATCAGGGCACGGAAAACGAGAAAAGTGTATTTGTGGGTATTTCGCACGAAATGACACATAAGTCATTTCGTAGGAAATCAAATGGTCATTTCGCACAAAATAGTGATTTCGTGTGAAACTGATTTCGTGTGAAACTGATTTCGCTTGAACCATTTCGTGCGAAACCAGCTTTCGCTTGAACGGTTTCGTGCGAAACCACCATGCCTATAAATACCTGATGTGCCTTGTCATTTGGAACGATTCTGATTCCGATAGCGAAGCTCTGCCAAAGTGTCTACAGTATTGTAATCGATCTGATATCAATAGAAAGACAGTTTAAAGTGATTTCTCGTGCAATTCAGCTGAAATAACACTGATACATCTGTTTCCGCCTTTTGTATTGGTGAAGATCTCTTCTGATCGACTCGTTTGGGTCTGAAAACGATCCTACAAGTGGTATCAGAGCTCAGGATGAAGAGTTCTTACCATTTCAGCTGCAATTTCTGATTTCTACACCTTCTTTTCAAAATTGAACAAAATTTTACGGTTAAAATGACTTGATTTTCAAGTATAACATGCAAAACAGTGTTTTAACAAACCCTAGAAAGTTTCAGACCTTAATTCAAAGTAAAACCTGATCAAATTGTTCAAAAACTGTCTGAAAGTTGTATTTCGCACGAAAGTGATATCATTTCGTGTGAACTTGGCTGTCATTTCGCGCGAAACTCGTTGCTATTCCGTACGAAATCAGATCTCATTTCGTACGAGGGGTCATTTCGTTTGAATTTGTTCATCAGTTCACTATTTCATACGAAAACATGTATTTTGTGTGAGAGTGTTGTGCATTTCGTACGAAATCAGTCTATTTCGTACCAAGTTAGTCATTCCGTTTGAGAAGGTTCATTTCGTGTGAAAGAACTGTTTTCGTGTGAAACTTTGTTCCGTGTGAAAGTTGATTCCGTGTGAAAGTGCATTCCGTGTGAGAAGCATTTCGTTTGAAGTATTTCGTTTGAAAAGCTGTGGTTGTGAAATTTTGAAACCGAATCATGGAAAACGAATTCTATAATGCCTTTGCTAGTCCGATGACTACTACTCAGAGTACGATGCTAGAAAATGAAACAGGGACAACACAAAAACCGCCTAAGCTCATGAGTATCGAGGAATACAGTGGATGGGCTGAACGTTTTGGGAACTGGGTTCAAGTATATCACTTAGATGCATGGGAGCATACTGAATATAAATATGTTAGACCAGTCAATGACAATAGAGTAAAAATTGAAATTAGAGATATGAGTGTTGAGGAGAAAAAGAAATATAAAGATGAAAAAATGATGGTTAGTCTGTTGCAGCAAGCTATTAAAGAAGACATTTTGATTTTACTTCAACACAACGGAAGTGCATGTTCGATATGGGAAGAATTAGAATCGAAGTTTCTTGGAAGTGATGAAATGATCAAAAAAACAAAAAGTCGCTTATGAAGAAGGAATTTGATTTATTTCGAGGATTAAGAAATGAAAACACTAAGCAGATTATTGAAAGATATTCCAATTTACTGAAGAATATGAGCAGATTGAGCATTAATAAAGATCAAGATGAATTGATTGAAAAATAGGCTGATGCGTTGCCACATGATGTCTGGGGCACGTATCTTATGATGTTGAAAAATAAACCGGGTTTTGACAAGATAATGCTGAGCGAGTTCATTAAACAACTTGAAGCACAGGAGATGGAACAAAGAAAGATAGCAAGAATGAAGAACTATGATGGAGAATAAGACATTGGTTTGTACTACAAAAGTGGTGTTAGTGAGAAGACCAATAGTTCACCAAAGATTGAAACTGCGTTCAATGCAAAAGGTTCTTCTGAAAGTTCATCCCAAGGATCAAGTAGCAAAATGGGATTTTCGTCATATCCATCGTTTGATCCAAATTTCTCAACAACAAAGAGTGGGAAAGTTCTACAGTGCAACATTGCTTTAAATCTTGAAAATGATCAAAACTACTCGAAAGAAGTTGCAAAAAGTCATATGTCTCTGTTGGTGACTGTGTTAGAGTCGTATGGTAGTTTGGTTGCAGGAAGGATCGGAAATCCAATGTTGACAAAAGAGGATTACGATCAGATTGATGCTGAGGAGATGGAATTGATGGATATAAAATGGTGTTTGGCGAGCGTGTTGAGAAGAGCCGAAAGTTCAAACAAATTACGGGAAGAGATGATTTCCGTGATGCAAATGTTTCTACTTTAGGATTTGATAAATCTAAAGTTACTTGTTTTCGTTGCAGGGAAAAAGGGCATTTCAAGAGAGAATGCACAAATCGTGAAGCAAATGGAGCTCAAAATCCCTTTGGAAACAATGACTACTATCAAAAAGCAATTTATCATCAAGTTACTCAACAACTATATTAGCAACAACAGCCACAAACTGCTCATGCTAGGAAGGAGCTTGAAGATTCAAAGAAAGCTTGTCTTGTTAATCAAGATGAAGGATGTTCATCAAATGGAATCAGTTGGGATAAATATATTTCAGAAGAGAGTGAAGCATGTTTGATGAACAAAATGTTAAATCAAGATGATGAAAAATTACCAAAAGGTTTTAGCTGGGAAAATTTTAGCTGGGACAAATATTGTCTGGATAAAGAAATTCTAAAGGGTCAAGCATTTGTTGCTCAAATCGTTAAAGATAATGGTGAAAATTATACTACTGATGATTATTGGGCAGAGAGAATAAGAAAGTGTTTAAATAAAGCAAAGAAAGTTGAAAATGTTGAAGAAGAAGTTTGTGAGATAAAGAAGCAGGATAAAGAAATTCTAGTGTTTGAGGTTAAAAAGGAAGCTGTTGTAGAAAAAGTAACCGAGAGCTGTGAAAACTGTGAGACTATGAAGAAGAAAAACAGTGAATTGATTCACAACTTGAACAGGATGAAGGAATCATATGATGTTTTAAACAAAGCAATGAATCATTACAACGAGTCAAGCGGTGAACAAGCTACAACAATGAAGACACTCAAAGGAGCATACATGAGACAACTTGATAGTGTCAACTATTATACTGAGAAGTGTGCTGAGCTTGAATTGAAGTTAGAAACACAGAGAATCGAAACTGAGAGAGTAAATAGATTGTTAAAAAGTTACTCATGTTCTACTTTTGTGGTTGATAGGATTTATCCGATAGGTTGGAAGGATTGAAGACGTTTGAAGAAGAAAAGATTTCTGAAGAAAAGAAGTCTAAAACAAAAGAAGATAATGAAGTAAAGAATTATGGTAAGAAACCCAGTGTTGATTATAACAAGTGTCCACCCCCGATTGGAAATGGATATTCTCCTCGAAATCCAAATTCAGAAAGAGTAAAAAAGGCAACAAACTTACAGTGGGAGTCTGAGTCATCTGATAACTTGCCAGAAAACATTGATGTCATGTTCACATCATCTGACACTGATCATGAGTCCGAGTTAATAAAGAAAGTGGTCGATCAGGTGTTGGATAAAGATGAAACAGAGGAGTCAAAGTTGGAGTCAAAATCAGAGTCAAATTCTGAGTTCGATACGTCAAGTCAAAAAGTCAAACAGGGCAAAAGGGTTTATAATAATGATTTTATGTTATCAAAATCTAATTTGAATGAAGAATCAATCAGAGTAGCATATACTTTGAATGATTCTGACAAATTATATTTTGATGAAGATTTTCCAATAAGAGGTGTTAAAACTGAAATGATCAAAAAGGTTTTCAAACTAACAGAAATTAATGTTTCTGAAATAAAAGATTTAAATCTTACGGAAAAACCTAAACAATACACCTCAAGAATTAAACAAAGGATAAACAAGAAAATGGGTTACAGTTATGGTTCGGATTTTCGAAAGAAACCAAACCATAATGCTAATTTCAAAAAGAAAGGATTGGGTTTTATTCCATCAAAAAATTATAAAAATGAGAAAACTTATAAACCAAAAACTGTTTTTATTTCAGGAACTTCATTAGAAGCAGAAAAAGAGCAAGTATTCAGAAAGCAATCAAACAAAGAATTCCTTGCAAAGAAGCAAAAGGAAATAAAGAAAGGCGTTTCTCAGCAGAAGAAGGAGACAAGAACCTGTTTTCAATGCAAAACAGTTGGTCACATTGCCAAGAATTGTTCTAAGGCAATTCAATCAAAACAGGAAGTCTCTGAAAAACTCAAAAAGAAAGTTGTTGAGAAAAACGAACTACCAACCAAAAGATTTAAAGTTTTTGAAAATTCAATTTTTGAGGTTGGTGAATGTTCAAAAAGTGTTTGCAAAAGAAAGGAGAAACTAAACAACCAAAAGTGGGTCGTTAAGAATTCAAGTGATAATTTTGGCAATGAATCTGATTCCACAAAATCAGAGGAGCCACAAGTTGTTATGAAAGAAGAGAAATCAGTTCCGCCTTTGGATGATGCAAATTTTCCTCCATTGCGGGCTGAGAACTTGAAATCTAAGATTGGCAAAGTTGAAATTTCAAATCAATTCTTTCCTGAAAAGAAAGAATTAGATGTTGAAAAGGTCTTTAACCCCACTGTTCAAAACATTTTTGGAAAAATGATTGATGGGAAGGTGAAGGGGGTTAAAGAATTTTATGAGAAGAAATTAAAGAAACCAGATGGAAATGGTTCATCCCGGGTAAGTAACTGGGATAGAACCTATCACGACTAAACTCTGGACTTGCCGGAGCTCCCAAGTTCGTAATTGTGGAGCAGGAATCGACATCATTCTTGAATGTGTGTTTGAGTAAATCTTCAAGTGGTAGAAAAGTGGGTTTTACCTACAAGTGGTTAATCAAGGTCATTAAATTGGACTTGATTTAACTTTCATTCAAATGTTTGAGAAAACAAAGTGATGAATGAATCCCCAAGCCTACAAGTGGTAAAATCAACACAACTTATTTTCCGGAAAAACCATTTTGATTAAAACAAACTTAAGTGTTTTGAAATCATAATGGGAAAATAGTTTGTTGTAAGGGGGAGTTCTGATTGTTTATGCCAAATGGATGGCGAATTGAAGTAATTCACAACAGTTGTCATTTTATTGTATAGTTTGTTTTTCAAATTTTCTCAGAAAATCAAAATTGGAACATATTTTGATTTTAGGGGGAGTAAAAGTTTTAGAAAATTTCGAAAAATTTGAAAAATCAAAAAACACGATAAAATCCAGAAAAAGCCAAAAACATTGAAAAATTCAAAAATGAGTTTTGTTGTGAAAAAGAGGAAATGATAGTACATCAATGGACTATCACAGCATGCTAAAGATTTGAAAAGCCAAAAATGTGTTAAATGATCTCACTGTGGATATGTCAGTAGGTTTTTACACATTTAGTAGATTGTTTTCGAGATATAAACTTAAAAATCAAACTTGCTTATCTCGTGGGGAACATCTCTCGGATATATAGGTAACCCCTGAAATCTTGTTTGAAAGATTCTATTTCTGACATACTAGGTCTTTGTGCGTGGTGATATCTGGGGTATTATACCAGGATTTCTGATTTTGCGGGAGCAATAGCCTAGTCCTTGTATAATACTTTGCATAGCTTTAATCATAAAGCCAGCCCTCAGCATAAAAAATGATGAAGCATTGAAAAATGCTAATCATGTGCTGTTGAATAAAAGATCCCCAAACGGGACACACCTAAAGTCGAGCCCTCATCTCTTTGTCTGAACGGAAGTTCTAACCTGAGCTCTCACGATCTCGCATTTACCCGTTTACAGATATCATTAGTGTACATTCACCTGTAAGACTGAATATAGAAGTCTGGATACGGGAGTATATTCTGAGGTGGGACACGCGAATAAGTTTAAGTGACTTAAAACACTAAATTCGTATCTCAAAACAGTTGAACTTTGTATAAAAATTTAAAAAAGGGATCAGTATACTGACAATCTACGTGAATCGTTTAGAACTTAAAATGTTTAAAGCTTAACGGTGTTGATGATTTGTCTCAAAACTGATATGATCCTCTCATACAAACTCACAAAAATATTGTCTGTAAATATTTCGTTTCTGCATTTAATTAAAATCTAAAATCAAAAAGATTTTTAGTGTGTTTTAGCATAAATTTTGAAAAATCTAAAAAGATTTTTGATAACTAATAGTGGAGGGCTGTTTTTCAAAATTCCAAGTGCTGAACATGATGAACGGGTTTGGGAAAGAGTGAGTGAAAAAGTTATTCTTACAAGTGGTCATCAAAGATTAAATCATATTTGAATGATTCCTGCAAAGTGGTTTCTGAATTTGCAAAAGTTTAAATTTATGAAACTTATGTTTGTGGTAGAGAATGTGTAGGAATGAAAGTAGGGAAGTGTCAGGTTGTGAATTCCAGACTGCGATCCCAGCTTATTGAAAGGGGGAGTCTGAAGACAGTCAAGATGGAGTGGTTAGAGCCAGTGTTTGATCCTGGAACTGTATCCATGCAACCGGCTGATGCTGAAAAACTTAAGGAATCAAGAGACATGATCAAGAGAATTAGAAAACTCGAGTGCTAGGTTGCGATTCTGATCCTGCGGAAAGAAGAAGAGAAAGAGATTGATTGAGGATGCTTACAATGGAGAATCTTTGGAGAATGTGTGAAAACTGATAAAGGCTGAAGGTTTGACAACCGAAGACTCGACACTGAAGACTTCGTCAACATCCAAGGGGGAGTCTGTTGGTGCATACGTCTGTCGACTTCGTCTTGTATTGTATTGTATTGTATTAGATAGATCAGGGCACGGAAAACGAGAAAAGTGCATTTGTGGGTATTTCGCACGAAATGACACATAAGTCATTTCGTACGAAATCAAATGGTCATTTCGCACAAAATAGTGATTTCGTGTGAAACTGATTTCGCTTGAACCATTTCGTGCGAAACCAGCTTTCGCTTGAACGGTTTCGTGCGAAACCACCATGCCTATAAATACCTGATGTGCCTTGTCATTTGGAACGATTCTGATTCCGGTAGCGAAGCTCTGCCGAAGTGTCTACAGCATTGTAATCGATTTGATATCAATAGAAAGACAGTTTAAAGTGATTTCTTGTGCAATTCAGCTGAAATAACACTGATACATCTGTATCCGCCTTTTATATTGGTGAAGATCTCTTCTGATCGACTCGTTTGGGTCTGAAAACGATCCTACAAGTGTTATATTTGGGTTTTCTATACATTGTGTTATAGGTTCTAGTCATTGTGTTTATTATGCTATCGATTGTGTTTTAATCTGTTGTCCATTGTGTTTTTTGTTTTGTTGCACATTGTGTTTTAATCCGTTGTTCATTGTGTTTTAGTCTGTTGTCAATTGTGTTTTAGTCTGCTGTCTATTGTGTCTTTTATCTGCTGTCATCAATTGTGTTTTTATTTGGATACTCATTGTGTTTAGTCTGCTATCCATTGTGTCTTTTATCTGTTGTCATTGATTGTGTTTTTGGTCTACTTTCCATTGTGTTTTTAGTTTGATACTCATTGTGTTGTATGTTATGTACATTGTGTAATACGCAACTGGGTTTTTGATTTTTTTTCCTAAATATAACAATATGGTACTCATATTAAAGATAAAAAGATGCTAGATTTTATGATATATTTTTTTAAAAACAAATGCCGTATAAAAAAATTATGGACGTTTAAAAAATATGGGGAAATAGCATGTGACTTGCATGTACATAATATTTTTATTCTCTTTGACAAAATTACTCTTTTCACTTGATTTCTTTAAAAGCATTTATCACTCTATAGTTGCTTTTTACACTATAGTGACTTTTAGAGTTCTTTATAGAATAACTCAGCAAATAAAACTTTGTTCTTAGTTTTCTAGATCTCCTTATTCTACTCGTTGCTTTTATATTTATATAATAGGATTAGGATCAAATACAAAGGATTCTAATTGTAAGAAGTGTAAAAAGGATTTATAGAGTGACAAGTGTCCAATAACCTAAAAAAACCCACTACACAAAAAAATCCCACTATAAAAAAAAACCTTAAACATCCACCACCACCAAAAACCTAAACCCCCCCCCCCCCCACATCACCCACCCTAAAAAAAAAAAAAAAATTTTGCCGAGGGGGTGGGGAGTGGGGGTTTAGGTTTTTGGGTGGGGGTGGGGGTTTAGTTTTTTTTAGATTTTTTTTAGGTTTTTGGGGTGTGTGTGTGGGGGGGGGGGGGGGAGGTTTAGGTTTTTTTAGGTTTTTGGGGAGTGGGGTGGGGGGGGGGTTAGGTTTTTTTTAGGTTTTTGGGGGGTGGGGGGGTTTAGGTTGTTTGAGGGTTTTTTGGTGAGGTATAGTTTTTTTTTTTTTTTTTTGCCGGGGGGGGGGGTGGTTAGGTTTTTGGGTGGTGGTGGGGTGGGGTGGGGTGGGGGTTGGTGTTTAGGTTTTTGATGGTGATGTAGTGGGTTTAGTTTTAGGTTATTGGACACTTGTCACTCTATAAATTTTTCTTACACTTCTTACAATTAGAAGCCTTTGTAGAAT
The DNA here is from genome assembly GCF_002127325.2 of Helianthus annuus. NCBI lineage: Eukaryota > Viridiplantae > Streptophyta > Magnoliopsida > Asterales > Asteraceae > Helianthus > Helianthus annuus. The sequence continues at coordinate 78,637,394 of NC_035436.2, read as the reverse complement.
AACTTGACCCTTATATAATAATCTAGTTGGATCTATTAACTTAATGCATAAAAATGACCAATAACCACGTTAACCAAAGAGTGCTATTTTCTACACCCCTCCTAATTACTTTTTACGCCCCTCTCCTCTCACATACTTACAGGTGGGGGTCCGCATGGGACTAGCAGTTTTCCTCTCATAAGGGGGGGTATAATCAGGAGGAAGGGGGATGTGTTTAGAATCATCCTAACCAAAACATCTTTCTATGTAACCATAAAAGTCGAACCAATTTAGCTTCGTTTCATAACTAACCCGAAGTTCCGAACCTATCCATAACCTAAACGATCCCAAAAACAATGGTTTAACAGGTAAAAACCCAACCCAAGACACCATTAAGATCAACGAAATGCGAAATTGCTAATGGATCAATTCGCAATAGATACTACCCACTCAAAATCGTGTGGGTTTTGCTTGCGATAAACATAACCCCACAATTTTTTCGAGCATCATCGATTTTCATTATCTCCATTTCTAGGGTTTCAACTTTCAACATGACCAGATCCAGATCCGGTCAACCTCCAGATCTTAAAAAGTAAGTTTTCAGTCTCGTTCGATTACATCCTCTCGAATCTCGATATTTGTTCTTTTCAGTTACTAACTAATATTTCGATTTGATTACAGGTATATGGACAAGCAATTGCGAAGTAAGTTTTCTCTTATTTCAATCCACGTAATTGTTGGATATAATGTTTTATATGGTTGTAGATTGTACTTGTACGTGATTAAATCAAGTTTCTCGTTAGGTCTTTCTGTTTAGGATATTACTTTGTATACAACAACAACAGCCATACCCGGCATAATCCCACCTATAGCGAAGCTATTGATAGGGTCTGGGGAGGGTAGGTTGTAGGCACGCCTTACCTCTATCATCCCAGAGGATAGAGGGGCTGCTTCCAGCGAGACCCCCGGCTCCAAAAACCATAACCAAGAGATAAGCTTCTAAAAAAACATATATAAGCACGCCACTACTACAAAAGATAGAAATAAAAATAATAATAAACACATAAATAAGTAAGTGCTTGTTAGTAAAACTACGACACCGAGTATAGGTGAAAACCTATATATAAAAACCAGGCCAAAAACCATAATACCTGCCATGTAGATGTGCTTGTTATATATATTATATATAAAACTATATCACACCTCATAGAAACTGAAAAAAATAAACTCATAAGACAAGAACCTAAGCCAAAAACCAGGCCAAACTCCTAAAAATCTTTAACCTTAATTCTACGTTTCCATCCACGAAGTTCTGTCCTCGACCATGTCCTCAAAGAGGTGCAAATCTTGCCTAATCCGCTCATCCCACGTCATTTAGGATATTACTTTGTATAATGACTCTAAATGCTTATACTTAGATTTTTGTGAGTGCACATGTTGTAGTTTTGTGTATTGAGGGTTAGTAATAGAGTTACTTGACATCATGTAATCACATAGGAGAGGAATGTTTTAGAATTGAGTGATTTGGTTGTCAAGTTAAAGATGTTAGGAACATAGTTGCTGAAGGCGCAAGGCCCAAAGGGCGATCTTTGGGCCTCAGCAACGCGCTTAAAAAGTGAGGGCCTTTTTAGGCAAGGTGTATAGTATAAGAATACAATATTTAGGGTTTTAGACATGTTTTAGGCTTTGTTAGGGATATTTCAGGTTGATTCCAGGCTTGTTTTAGGTTGGTATAATTGTTTCAGACCTGCTCAGACGATTTTTGGCCAGAATTTCGTCTAAATAGGCCTGAAAAAGGGCCTGATAGCCTGAAAGTTGGGCTTTTGAAGCGAAGTGAGAAGGCTGCATTGGGCCTAGGTGTACGCCTGGGTGAGCCTTGACAAATGACAACAGAGGATATATTGAATGGATCGTTTTTGTATTTTAAGATCTGCAGTCCTTTAGAAAAAAAACACATTTCAGTACCAATATTATATGTTTACACAAAGATTTGTTTTCTAGTTTTGCATATCTGGAATTGGGACAACAAAGATAGTTGATACTCATGTCAACTATCGTAAGTAAAAGCAATAGCTATGTTCCCAGACTAGTCTAAACAGGCTTTATGATGATTTATTTGAGGTTAAAAAGCTTATAAAAATGATATGATCATCTATGGAGGGTTAACAGGTCATTCTTAGCACTGGTCGTAGTGGATTCTTGCTCTATTTTTTCTACCAAAACTAGTGAACTTGTTAGTGTGTTACTTATGATTGCTAAGACTTGCTACCAAGGTAGTTAAAGATGCTCAACTAGGCGTTGAGGCGAGGCAATATTATGAAAGTTATGAGGCGGTGGACTTTTAGATTATCAATCTTATGTATGTTTTATATTTACTTTTATAACAAGATTAGGCCTATGAATGAACCGGATTTGTTATAACTTGAACCGAACAAATGAACGATGACAAATAACAGGCACCTTTTTTTGTTTATGTTTGTTTGTTAAGAAAAAGAATGTGTTTGTTTATCTTTGTTTGATGATATTACAAATGAACGTTAATGAACAAACATAAGCAAATGTAATAGATTGTAAATAAACAAAAGTTAATGATGAAAATGAATGTGTTCTAATGCTTGTTTTTAAAATTTGATTGGGTTGATGCATGATGGGCCAATTAGTATTACAATTGTTTAACAAAACGGCTTAGGCGTGCGCCTCGAGGCGAGGCGCCCAAAAAACGAGTAGCGGATTATTTTATACATGCGCCTTATAGGGCTGAGGCGCTAAGAAAAGCTGCGCCTCAGGGGATTTTGATGTTTGTTTTTTACTTTTTGTGTCAATTTCAAACATTTTATGTCTTTTTTATGTGTTTTTGATGAATCTGATGATGAAAATAGTTGGTACTTTCTTTTTTTAAAAGATATATAATTTTTATATTCATTTTTACTTCCGCCTCAAGGCATACGCCTCGTGAGGCGAAGGGAAAACACCGGCACAACACAATTCCGTACTTTTAAACCTTGAGTATTACTAATAAATAATTTCAAATGAGCGAACACCAACGAACATACAAGACATGTGCTTGTTTTCATTTGTTTAACTTAAAGAACATATATTTTTATTCATGTTTGTTTGTTTATTAATTAGATAATTGTTTATGTACATAATATTGAGTCGTATAGAGGTATATAATAGGGTTTTGGGATGTGTTGTATAACAAGCAATAAAACCTTTACTCTCACATCCAGAGTGTTTGCTGCCAAAGCATCAGTATCTAAATAGTTGACTTTTCCACTCTGTGACATCAAACACTTTCCTAGTCATCTACCTATATTGATGGCCGTCAATCATTTGGTTTGGATGACTTCATACCAGTGATTTTTTATCCAATAAGTCTCGGCATCCTGTGAGAAATGAAGCAAGCTAGTGAGATTACTCGCGCTACGCTGCGGGATTTCGTTCGATATCTATTCTGGTTCAATATAACAACCAACCGAAAGAAAGAAACTCAAAAGAATATTGACAAATTTTTTACATCTATCGAAAACCATAAAAATAAATTTAAATCGGACAACGAGATGGTATGATTTTAAATTAATTGAAAATGAAAACTTAAAGGTTATCTTAAATATAACTTCAATAAAAAAGGAACACAAAACTAAAACACTAAACATAAAGAAAAGTATAAAAATAGAAATAATAAAGTCTAGAAAAAAAAATCAAGAAAGAAAAAAAAGGACATAAAAATAATCATAGAAACGTGTTATATTTGAGTTAACATATTCTGAAAAAAAAAAATACATCGAAAGGTAAACCAACTTGAATTTATACCGAGACGTGCACTAAAATAAGCACGTAAGAAAATTGTTACGGCGATGTCAAAACGTAAAATGACTCGAATTTATACAGTCTAATGAAAACGTATTATATTTTATTCAACTCGTTTCCGAACAAAATTTACATCAAAACGTAGAGAAATTGAAAACGTAAACAAAAATAAGCGCGAAAGTGTAGTATATTTGACCCGACTCATTTTCCAAAAAATTATGTTAAAATATATACTAACTGAAAACGTACATACTTATACGGATGTGAACATATTATACTTGACCCAACTCATTTCCGTGAAAAATTTACATCTAAACGCAAAATAACGCAAATCAATTTTAATTTATACCAACACGTAAATAAAAATAAACACGTAAAACTTGATTACAAAGTTTTTATAAAGTTAAAGGGCTGTAAGTGTCAACGCTGAAAGTTAAGAAGTAAAAAAATAAAAAAACTATAAATAAAAAGCAAAAGAAAAAAGATAAAAGAAATCACAAAAGTATAAAAGAATACAAAAAAAATTAAATGCAACAAATACCTGCCATGTAGATGGCAACCACTGTTCAAGCAATAAAATTAAAAACGAAACAAGCAAAAGGCTAAAAAAGTCGAAAAGGGAAAAAAATAAAACTATAAAAACAAAAAAAAAGGTAAAAACAAAATGGCAAAAAAGTAAAAAAAGCAAAAACATAAATAAAGATTAAAACACTGTTCATGCGTTTTGATAAATGTAATAAAGTTAATGTGTTACTCTGATTTAGAGGTGCAATATGGTGTCAGTGGATAACAGTAGGATCAAACGGGCTGGGTTAGGTTCGGACAAAAAAAAAATGAATTGTTTAGGAGGTTGTTAGTGTTTGAGTGTACTTTCGACAACTCTTGGTTTGTTTCCGTTGATTTAAATTTTCCGTCTTAAGTCTTCTGACCCTTTAGAGACGAAGCGGATTATCTTAATGGGATGAAACTGTCACTATGGTGTCTGTGTGCTCAATTGTAGTATTTTTACTAATTATCTCAAACTGGTCAACTTTTTTAATTTAATCTTGCATTCCAGTCAAGCTGAACGCAAATCAGACAGTGGTTGGGACACTTCGTGGTTTTGATCAGTTCATGAACCTCGTCATCGACAACACAGTGGAAGTGAACGGTGAAGAGAAAAATGACCAGGAGACTGTGTGGTTGACTTTTGTTGACCGCATAGAGTGTGCGACTTGACTGTTTTTACATTATTACCCTCAGAATTGTATGTGAAATTACCTTTGTGCCCTCGCACACTTGAGGGCTGGTCGAACACTCCCAAAATGGACCGCACACTCCTTGTTTTTGGGCCTGTTCCACTGTTTTGGGCCTGTATTGAAACATGATGGACCTGAATCTGTTTTATTATAATTTCAAGTGGTTTTATAAACAGAATGTTATTAAAAAGATATGTTTTTGAATTGATATTATTTTCAAACATTCCAATTTAGTTTGACCAAAGTTTACGGTCAAACTCGGGAATCTCGGGTTTCAATATGTGTTTATTACTTCTAACCTGATCCGTTTGGTGCAGAAACTGGAAAAACAGCTGCAGATCCTCATGTCCCTACTTGGGAAAAGACTATGAATGTGGCATGCTATTTGACGGACCCTCCAAAAGGATTCGAATCTTACAAGTCACTTATTGTTGGATTAAACTCATGCAGATTAGCTCACGCTTTTCGAGAAAATCCGATTATACGCGAGGATTGGATAAAAGATTTTTGGAATAATGCATCGGCAAAGAAAGGAGACACAGTAATCAAGTCAAAAGTTCAAAACAAAGTGGTTTCAATTTCCGAGCAAGATATTCGTGAAGTATTGCTTTTTGGGGATGCTGCTAATGATCCAGTTGATTACACGAAGGAGAAAGTTATGGACGTTTTGAGCAAGATGAGTTACGAGGGATCGTATCCTCCCACGACTAAGAAGTTGTTGCACCCTTACTGGAGATTTCTTGCTCATGTTTACTTAGTGTGCATCAGTGGAAACAAAAGTGGCATAGATACATTGACGATTAGGCAGACTTCGGGGATGGTGTCATTAGTAGAGGGATGGAAGTTCAACTACTCCAGATGTGTTTTCGATGATATGATGGCGAACGTCAAAACTTTAAATGAGAAGTATTGGTTCAAGTTTCCCAGATTTCTTCAGATGGTTCTGGAAACCAAGTATCCTAAGCTGCAGGCTACAGTGAAAATCTACGATACTAAGATAATGAACCACATGGTCTTCTCGATGTTGAATCAGAAGTCAAGAGAGAATGTGAAAGTTAAGTATGAGAACAAGAAGCCGTTAATCAAGTTTGGGGTGTTTTCTGAGATTACTGAAGAGGTACCTGCACCAGTGAATGCAACAGTGGTTGACGAACATGATGTTGTGATAATACAAGCCCCTCCTGGGTCGAATGAGCCTGTTGAGAATGTTGATTTCACTGGGGTTGAAAGTGAAGAAGATGAAACTGATGACAGAATGATAGATGATGCTGAAGTGAGTGAGAACGTAGGTGAAAGAGAAGCAGAGGTTAATACTGGGAGCCTCACAGCAGAAACTCAAAATGTTGAAGAGCCAGTCAGTGTGAACCCTCCTCATACTGAACCGGTTGCAATTAGTACTGCTGAAACCGAAGATGCTGATGAAGATCCTATGGCTGATCTTCCTCCTAGGAAACGAAGTAGAAAAGATCCTAGGATCAGTCGTGAGGATAATTCTGAAACAAGAACGACAACAGAATCAACCTTGCCCGTTACTTCTGCACGACCACCAATTCATTACACACCATCACCTCTTAGCCCTGCAATCATTGATTTTATACAAAATGAAAGAGTTGCGATGTTCATACCAGCTCCTAAGCCTGGTGAAGGTTCGAGCAACAGTCCATCGGATGCAGATGTAGTTAGAGCTGCTGAACTATTGCAAGCTGTTGCTAGGGAAGTTGAAGCGGCAGCTAGGCCTATTCAAGAAGAAACACATGAAGCCTCAAGCAGTTCTGATAGCGATGATCTGTTTGAAGAAAATGAAACCACTATTCTGATGCGAAGAATCACTGTTCTTGAAGAAGATAAAATCTTTAAAGATGCTCAGATTGCTAGTTTGATGGAAGAGGTCGTTGTTAAGAATCAGAAAATTCATGAGCTTGAAACGAATCTGGGAGCTCTCACAACCATAGTGATGGATATGAAGCAGAAGCTTGAAGGAAAATTTCTGAAGGAGTTTGCTGATCCTCCTAAGGAAACTACTACTAAGGAGAGAGCCAAAGAACAGAAAGAACACGACGAGGCTATGGATCGTTACATTGACAATCCTCCTCGTACAGCAAATCAGAAATTGAAGAAAAAGATGGTGGTTATGAGGAATGTGGGTGTTAAGAGGGATCTGCAGTTTGGTGATAAACCAGATAGGTATGTGATTACAACTGAAAAGGATAAGCATGGAAACAGGTCTAGCATTCTGAGCTGGTCTTACAATGACGAGATGGAAATGTTCATAGTAAAGAGAAAAAGTGGAGCCGTAGAATACTATGATCATTCTGATGCGTTTAATTCCTGGACAGCGGTAGACCTGAGAGAGTTGAGCAATGCAACCTTTCATAATCAAACTGTAAATCCAAACTGCAAAATTAGATGGAATTTTTTTAACAAGCTACAGCAACATGCTAGAGTTAACTTTAAAGATATGAAGTTAGCTCAATCTATAGTTCAAGAAGATGAAGAGGTTGTGGATCCTGCTACAGGCAAGCCTTACAAGACTGTGAAGTGGCCAGCTACAAAGCAAACTAAGACTGTGCTACTAAAAGAGCTTCCTGACAATAGTCTGAAAGACTTGCAGTTTTGGATGTATGACCCTATTATAGGTCAGGCTGTAATTGTTTGTGATAATGCTGAGTACAGGTTTTTGGATACAAGAGACTTGATGTGCTTTGGTGAGAATGACATTAAGCTCTTGGCGAAAACTCGGATCCAAAGCGACCCTCAATATGAAGTCTGTGCTAAAAGTTGGACGGGTGCTGTAGCTCAGATTATGGGGTTCAAGTTGTGGTCAGGACAACGTACGAGAGTCGAGACTCAACTATTCGGTCCATACGTTGGAAGAAGGTTGCCTGATTTGCCTGAGCTGCAGTGGAAACAGAAGAAACAAACAAAGAAACGCAAGTAAAGACGAAGCTACCAAGACAACATAAACCTAGGGGGATATTGTAAAGCCATAAACTAGTTTAGGTTTACGTTTGTCTTGGGTTACTTGTTTTGTTTGGGTTCAATTACAATAGTGGGCTTGTTTGGTGGTTTAATGGTCGAATGGGTATGGGCTTGGCCCAATGTATTAGGTCATCCTATGTATCTATAAATAGGGTGTTCCTTATCAAGTTAACCTAATACCTTTTCCAATACTAATCTATACTTTATATAAAATGGCAAATGCCACTGACATAAGAAAAGCTGATGTGACAACCATCCAAACTAGCCAACAATACATTTCTTATGTCATTACTGAATCATAAAATACATTTAAAATACATTTAATCTATATAAATTTCAAAACTCTACCCACATTTAAAATTCAAAACTTCTGCCACATTCAAAATTTAAAATTCTGGCTCCACATATATATCATACAGGCTTAACATTCAAAATTCAAGCCACACTTTCAATCCAGAGCTCCCATGGAGTTATCTAACCCTAAATATCTACAACTATACCAGGTAAGTTTTAATACACTCTCTCTCTCTCTCTCTCTCTTCAAATCCACCATTCAATCTATAGCAATTTCGTATCAAATCTCTATTTTCACCTCCAAAAAGCGTCAATAATAACAATAACCGATGCTAGGGCTTTCGTACGGAGAGCTTTTCCTTCTCATCGGAGCCACAACGGCTCTCATAGGTACACAGGACATGATATTGTTTATTATTTGAGCGAATTGTGTTTTGATTTGAACATTTTATTGACTATTTGTTGACCTAGGGTTTGGTACAAAATCAAGCAAAAACAGATGAGAAGTGTTGTAAGTATCAGTTGTAACAAAACAAGACACATTATGTTATCTTCAGGGAGCGTACGGAGTCTAGGCAAGCATCATCACCATTAACCGCCGTGACGTCAGGCAACGAATTCGCAGACCGGCGATATCGATCATTCGCTATCTTCTTCCGGTTCTGCAAACTCGAGCAACTGATCTAGGGTTTTCCGGTGCATGTAGCACGCCGATACGGCCACAAATGAGGCTCCGACGAGTGTCGCCATGGCTAGATGCAAGGTGTATGCGTCCATTTTGTATAGATTCGTATAATGGTGGTGAATGAAACAGGGGGTCTAGTCTGTGTAAAGTGTAAACCCTACTGATGAATTGAACAGAGGGTTTGTATGAGAGGGGATGAATGTGGGGTATTTATATTAGAAAAAATACCCCACAAAGTCAACTTCAGGTTTGTTTATTATCGTTCGTGAGTTTTTATAATTTTTTAGTTCTGTTAAATATATATCGCTATATTGTTTGGATAGTTCTTGGGATTATTATTATTGTTGCTCGATTTGTTCATCTTAGGGTTTGCTAGGATTTGAAAGTTCAAATTTGAACGAATATGTTTGTAGAATGAATGATGCTGATGATTATAAACATTGCAGGTGAAGGCTAAATTGAAAGTTACTATTACTGTTAGAGGTGAAGGCTAAATTGAAAAGTTGTCAACCTGAGTTATAATAATTTAGTTTTTCGGTTAAATAATAGTGTTTTTTGTTTGATGTCAATTTGTTCATGGTTGTCAGGGAGATGCAGTCACAAAGCTCAATAAGGAGAAGATACTTTAGGCGGGCTTAGCGTAGGCTTGCAATGGTAATGTACTGTTAAAGTTTTCGATACGTTTTCGATTTTTGGCTTAGTTTATCAACATGTCTTGATGGTGGGTTTTGGTTTGTGGTGTTTAGCAATGGCATCCGGATAAGTGGACAACGAATCCGGAGTTTTTGGGGAATGCTAAGCGGAAGTTTCAGCAGATTCAAGTGGCGTATTCTGGTAAGTGTTGGGGTAAAACATATGTTAGAAAATTTACTTTTTGGGCCATTTTTCTTTTTACTCTTTTAAACAGGTTTTGTTATGGATTAATGAAGTTATATATAAGTTGTTAATAAATCAGTAAATCCAGTTTATAATGTCTGTTTGTGGGTTCTGCTTTAGTGTAGCGTGACTGCAAAATGAGTTACTTGTACATCATCTAGGATTTCCTTGTAAGAGAGATTGGTGCATTAAGTTTCAAGGTTGTAGTTTTAACTGCTTGATGACGTATAGGAGGATGCAATATTTTTCTTTAGGTAAAGCTGGATGAGGAAAACAGATAGAATTAAAATTATTATGCTGACATATAGGAAGTTACTGGTGTGGATGATTAGTTCGATAGGGCAAGGATGATGATGATGATGGTGAGGAATTAGACTTGGTGTAAATGACGTGTGACGATTTCTATCCTTTTCACATGTGAATGTGACTAAATAAAAGATGCACCGTTTTTCGTTAATTTCATTCGAATGTTGTACATGGACGACACATTCAATCCTGCTTAAAGGCTACTTTCAAGTTTTCGAAACCTTTGCCTTACACTATTTCCAATTTAGACCAGAATATGAATTAAATTTTTGCTTCCAATGTTTTTTTTAGAAGTGATAAAAAATGTAAAATGTATGTTGGCGATGATGTTTGCTGGTCTTTTTCATATACTTTATAATAATAACTGTCGGTGCCGTTTTAGGTTGTGGTCATGTTTGAGGTGCGAGTTGACCAAATAGGATAAATTCAACCCGAACTGGACAAGACATAATTTACTTACCGTGTAAAGATGTTGGACCCAAACACACATTACTGCACCGCTAGCTCAAGCATGATCCAAGTTTGGGCTGGCAAAACAAGCGGGATGGATAATGGGTCAAACCAGGTTCAGTTCAGAATGTGCCAATTTCAAAACGGTTTGATTTGTTTGGGTCAAAACTGGTCAATTTAAATGAAAATTTATCATATTGTTGATTTATTCATGAAGATCGACGATAGAAACCAGCTGAGGATGAACAGCAGCCAAAACAAAAAATCCTGCAGCAGCAACAACAACAGGTTCATATGATCAAGTCAAACAAGATCCAAAAGGAGCATTTGAAGAAACTAGCAGCAGTTAAGTTATTAACAAAGATCGTATCACTGATCATCAACATACATCTCTAAAGCAACCGGTTCTAAAATCGGTCGAACAGTAGCTGTAGGGAAAAATCGTAACTTGATCAAAAAGAAAATAGATCTGCTTCTCCCAGGTCAGGTCACCTCACTTGAAATATTTAACATTTAATGTTTTATTTCCATTTATATTTTCAAAGAAATGTAAACCCACTGGTTTTGTTTGTTTATATTGATCACAGATCATTTCAACTTCAAGGAATGCCAACGAAACGGTTTAGACCAGAGTACCCAAGAGTTTTGCAAAGAATGCCTTCTTCAGCAAGATACCCCAAGAACGTTTGGAACTTTCCTTAACAAATCTCCTTCTTGGTACAAATTTTCCAACAGTATTAATGGATTCTTAACAACAACAAACTGCCTTACCATGATCGGTAGTTAAATACCTGTATGTGAATGAAATTCTCCGGACCAAGCCAAGACCTTTTGCTTTTGATTATTTAAGGCATGCTTCCCAACGTAAATCCTTTTTTTTTTTGGTTCAATTCTTTTTTTTTATTTAAGAAAATGGATTTTAGTTGAATACAAGAGAGTAGGCAAGACCTGGAATCCTTTACACAAGCTTAATTAATATTAGTTAGAACTTGAATTACAAATTGTGATTTAAAACGATTTTAGGTTCGACGAATTGCTAATGAGAAACAATGATTACAGTTCTCATTTCTCGAAACAGAAGCAGAAGAAGAATCATAAAGAAATTAAATTAAATATGTTAATAATGATTTAAGTTCTCGAAGGAGTAATACAAATCTAGATAGAATTCTCAAATCAATTCAAAAAGGTTTAGGAGCATGTTTTTAACAAGATTCCGGTTTTAAAAAACTAAACGGGTTGTTTCTTTAACTAAAATACGTTTCTAAAACAATATAACGCGTAAAAGCATGGGTTTACTATATCTTCTTGTGGGTTCATAAAGCTACTCACGTTGCGATAACATGTTATGAAATATAGTCATGTTGAGAGATGGCTTGCACTTCAGGATGGGTAATTATTTCTTGTGAGATTAGAAGTTTGGTGTCAATTAGGATATATATACTTTAACAGATGTTCTCCATGTTCCAACACTTTTATGGCAGTGCTATAAGCAGAAAAGAGTCAGACGAAGTTTTACAAGTACTGTTTTTCACAAGAAAAGGTCATTTAGAAGACGCGCGAGCCAACGTTTTGCAGAAAGCCGTTTGATTTTAGGAATATTGGATTTTAATAATACCTATTATTCGTCGTTGGCCGCCAACAGTCCCAACTTCAAAAATAACCACTGGCAGTCCCAACTATTAACATATTGGCCTCCAACGGACCCTGACTAACAGAACCCTAACGCCGTTAGTCTCCAGTTGCCGGAAAACTCAACATTTTTGTTCAAAACCTCTTTGTAACCTTGTTACGGACCTTTAGTAACCTTTTTTCTGGTAAAACCCCCAATTTTTGAAGTCGTCGGAAAACTTCTTTTTCACCGGAAAACTCAACATTTTCGTCCTAAACCTCTTTGTAACCTTTGATTGGACCTTTAGAAACTTATTTCTGGCCAAAAACGGTTTTCCGGCGACCGGAGACTAACGGCGGCGTTAGGATTCTGTTAGTCAGAGTCCATTGGTGGCCAATATGTCAATAGTTGGGACTGCTGGTGGTTATTTTTGAAGTTGGAATTGTTGCCAGCCAATAACGAATAGTTAGGATTACTAAAATCCAATATTCCTTGATTTTAAGAAAGGTTTGTCTTTTTTACTCATTTCACTCAGATTTGATGCTTTTTGGGGTAGACTTGATGATTTTTAGATATTCTAGAAATGTCATTTTTGACCCGTTTAATTTTAAACAAGTTGACCTATTTGATTTGCTAATTCTTGATTTGGGTATATGTTGAAAATACAGATGGTTCACTTATTTGAGAAAAGAGAACATCGTTTCAAAATTATAACAAAAGTTTTTTGAATCTAGGTTGAAGGGGTAAATGTGTAATTTGGTTTTACCTTAAATATTTAGAAACAAAATCTCTTTTAGAAACATTTATAATTCTTGCTTGCAATCTTTTTTAGGTTGCTGGAAGAGATACGACAACTAATGCCATTAAGATTGCTGAGGAATATTATTTGATAAAGCATGAACTAACATATTGGGCCAACACTCATTGATGAAAAACTTAATCAGGCGCATAAGTAATGAGGAATATTATTTGATAAAGCCTGAATTGAAATGTCGTTAAAACATATAAATTTATTTAATTTTAATAATTAATGATAATTGATAGTTATTATGAATTTAGTTGTCTATGTATCTACTCTAACTTTTATGCTCATTTCTTCTTTAATAAAATGTGGTATGCATGGTTTTCTTTACCAACTGGAGATAAACTTTTGAAAGTGATTACTTCATGTAAGATTATGTGTTAACTTAGTTAAATTCATCACATGTGAAATGTTAAAACTTATTCTCATAACTTATAGTCACATTTTTTTTAAACTTTGACCAAGATACCATTGGACTACCAAGTGATGACAGCTTTGTGGAAAGTTCAGTTACACAGAAATGACAGAGTATTTAGGGGAGGCAATAGGTCAATTGGAAAGGTGATCGAAGATTTGGACGGAACAACATACTTTTGGCTTAGATTTAAAGCAGGGCCGATAGATATCTCTCCTCCAAGTATTAAGATTGATTGGGCCATGTATACGGGTCTTTAATTAACTGACCAATATTATCATGCTTTTGGCAAAATGGTTCTTTAAACTCGCTTTATGGTTGTTTTTTACATTGCAAGAATATATTATATGTCTAAATATTTTCATATTACGTGGAATATCTAAGAAACTAGATTTACAAAAAAAAAAAAAAAAACAAAAACAAAACTCATGAAGCAGTTGTAAAAAATAATAAAAGAAATGAAGTTAAATATATGGTTTATCAAGTTTTGAGATGAATTTTTTAAAAACCATCCGTTTTTACACACGAGTATCACTACTAATACTTTAGTATAGGGTCAAAATAACACCTTTTCCAATACATATATGGATAACAAACCACTTGTAATCTAAATGATGTGTTATGAAAATCTAACAAATGAAAACATTAGCATAAGGTCGATTTGACTTGAAATCCGATCAACCCACTCTCACCCCTAAATATAATAATACTAATAATGACTACTTTTTAGACTAAGTTTTTGTATTTAATAATGTTCCACTTGAGCACTAAACCAACCCACAAGTGTGCTTAGGTAATGATGCAATTTGGCCCAAATCTAGCCTTAAATAATGATCAAATGCAACACTTTTACCAACATGCGTACCCAAAACATGTATCTTTTTTCGGTGGGAAATATAGGTTACAACTTATAAGTTAAAAAATTAGCACTCTTACTAGGGTTAGGTTATAACTTATAAGTTAAAATAATTAGCACTCTTACCAGGGTTAGGATCACAAGAATAACCCTAAATCTTGCACCAATTTTGGTACATAATTTCTTGTCTTTTACATAACTATAGATGCAATGGTTTATATTCAATTGAATTTTCTTTCTTGTTTTAGTTTTCAAAATACATAAACATTTGATCATGTATACTTGTATAGTAGCCAACTCTTTTTACCGTCTTCAACATTATAATTACGATCGCCGTGACTTGTTACTGACCTATCATGTTTTAACATGTGGTAACATTGTTAGTTAAAGTTTGTTGCAATTGGTAGTTGGTTTTCGTTATTGTAACGGGGTGTGAGGTTACCTTGTGTTCGTGTGTGTACACACACTTTGTATAGATTTATTGTCTTCATTTATTTCATTCATCAAGTTAAAAAAAAAAATTCATTGCCTTCAGTTGTTTCATTCATTAAGTTAAAAAAAAAGACATAACTTTTTGTTCTCTCTAAAATCAAAACGATATGTCTAACTTAGAAATAGTTATGAAGAATCACACTCATCAAATATCACCAACATTACTAGTTTGGCATGTAAGAAGTTGAATAATGACAGTTAGAAACACCAATGACCAACATACCAAAGACAATAGGGTTTCTACAATACTCATATTTCACTTCCATCAACAAGAAAATTGGATTTTGCTAACTATGAGCGTGTCGATGGTTATATTTTGGCCTCCATCATAATTGATTTTGATCAGGTCGGGGGATCTAGTTATGGATTGGATGCTAAAGGTTGTTGTGGACGAGCGATCCAGTGTTGGATCACAACATCTACCGTGAGGTTGTTGCTTTGCTAGACATCAAACAAAAAAAAACAATCTTAAATAGAAAATCCTAAATCAAAGCAAATACAACCCTAAACAAAAGACTCGTTGTCTCTTATTATGAAGTTGGAACTGATATAGGGTGTCACCAGGATGACTTCATAATCTTTTTCTTGAGTTACGACCAGTCAAGATGTATTATGTCAAACGCGTGTTTATGTCATTTTTATATATTTAGCACTTACAACACCAATAATAGTTGCACAAAATCATATGTTTTTTTTTTCTAAATAAACATAAAAAATAATTTGTTTTTTACTAAAGCCCTTTAACACATGATTTAACATATAGACCGTTACTTCTACTTTTTCTTTCTTTTTGTTATATTCTAGTGTTTAACAAAAGCAAAAACAGAATCTCAATTCTCATCTAATGGATGATGGATCTCTTCATCCAAACTCCCTTTCCCTACCCACAACTCCACATACATAAAAACATGCACAAAGTACAACCTAACAAAGTACAACAATCCTGCACCCATCAACTATCTCTCTGGTAAAACGAAAAAAACCACATACTCAAACTAGAAATAAATATCAACTTTGATTATTTAATCTTTAGATGCACACTTCTCACCATCCAAAATATTGCTTCAATCCAACTCATTGCATTCTTCCCAAATTTCCAAAACTCACCAAACCCATTCAAGATTCCACTCTTCCCTTCAAACCCAAGTCATAATATCAAAAAACTTGTAGAAAAAAACAAATCTTTTTGGTAAAAAAAATGACAGAAATAGAAATAGTTCAATCACCACTTCACATATCTATAGGTGAAAATGATGGTGTATACCAACAAAGCAATGATCATTATTATTATCCTTCATCTTCTTTTATTAACAACACTTGTTCTAGTTCAGTAGAAGAGAGAGAGAGAAGAAAGAGGAGAGAGAGAGAGGAAGGTGAGGAGGAGAGAGAGGTGTCATTGTTGGCTGTTGTGGTGACTGTTGTTAGGAGATCACTTGTGGGATCTTGTAATAGTGTGAAGTTGTTTCAAGAGTTTGGTAGTTGTGATAGTAAGATGGAGATTGGTGTGCCCACTGATGTTAGGCATGTTGCTCATGTTACTTTTGATAGGTTTAATGGCTTCCTTGGTTTGCCTGTTGAGTTTGAACCTGAGCTTCCTAGAAGACCTCCCAGTGCCAGGTTTGTTCTTGTTATTTCTTTCTGTTTTTTGGATTTTTTTTTTGTGCATTTATGACTTGTACTGCCCTTCATTTCTCTCTCCCTCTTGTTTTTTTTTTCTCTCTCTCTCTATATATTGAATTATAAGAAGAAATCTAAGAAAATTATGAAATCCAAATGAATGGAATTCCTTTTGCCATGTGTTACGTTTTTTTGCAGACGACGACTTACGTGTAATAACCAGAGAGGCTGTCACGTGTTAAGTATAACAGCTTTTGCAGACTTTCAGTTTTTTCTAAAAGAAAATAAAAGTTGTTACGTAACAGGTGACAACCTCTGGTTGTTACACATAACACACTCTGCAAAAAGGTGTAACACGTGGCAAAAGGAGGTCCATTTATTTGGGTTTCTTAGTTTTCTTAATTAATATATATAATGAACCTTGATTGTTACATATCATGTATACCTGTTGTCGAATTTTATATAGAATTTACGAGTTTGTTTATATTATGTTTTATTTCGTATTATTATGATTTGTATCGGTTTTTACCTATTTGGTATCCATATTGTATTGGTATTAGTACCGATTTTACTTATTTGATATCCATATTGTATTGCTACTCGTACCGATTTTACTTATTCGATACCCGTACTGTATTAATACTCGTATCAATTTACCTATTTAGTACTTATACGAGTGCTTAAAAAATAAACAAAATGGTACCAAAGCGGTACCGTACAGCCCCCACGTTAAACATGTGTGTTGTATGCTTTGCTAACCGTGCAACTAACTGGGATTTTGGGTCTTTTTTTGTGAAAGAATTATGTTCATTGACTTTTTTAGGTCAACTGTATGCCAATTTTGATATTGAAATTGTATGTTAATTCTTTGAATTTTGGAAACAAATGATAACTAGATCAAACTTAATGATGAATGTTACAAGTAGGAAAAAATTGAGGTTGAATTTATTACATATTCTAAATTATTTTGTATTTAGAAATAGTTACAAAAGACCTTGATTTTGATATGTGTTTGGCAGTATGTCATGTTATAGTTGTTGATTCTGAAGCCATGTGCATTGTGGTGTTGTACTGTACCACCCTGCAACTCTTTTGTTATGTATTATGTTTTACTTTTATGGATCTTGCATCATGAATATATATATATGAGTGAACATGTGGTATGTCTGCTGCCAACCCTGCAACTCATATGGATTTTGAGTCTTTTTTGGTAGAAGAAAAATGTAAAATTGACTTTTTTTGGTCAGATGTTTACCACTTTTTACATTAAAACGGAATGCTGATTCTTGAAATTCAGTTGGATGCATGCCCGAGCCACCAAAACATTTTTTACAATAATAATCATTAAAGTATTAGACCATGCGTAGTGGTAAGGGTGAATAATGCCCCCACCCTTGGGCATTTTCCGCCATGTGGCAGTACAGTCAGCACGGGGCGTTTTTCAAAAATGGGTGTAGTGGAGATGTGGGCATTATGTTAAAAGGGTGTAAAGAATTAAATAAAAATAGAAAAAACCAACAAAAAAAACTGTTGGACTAAAAAAGGAAGATTAAATGTTATTGGCCAACTCAAAATGTTCAGAGCGTGATTTGAATCACGCGAAAACAAAAAAAACAAGCCAAACACGCCCAGGGGGGTGGAATCGTGGATCCCCGGCGTGATTTGGCGTTTTCGGGCACAAAAAACTCCCCAAATGGAGCCACTACGGGTGGTCTTATTGCTAACACTTTTTCTTTGTCTGCAGTACAAGTGTTTTTGGAGTTTCAACCGAATCTATGCAGCTCTCATTCGACTCTAGAGGAAACGTCGTCCCCACAATCCTTTTAATGATGCAGAGTCGCTTGTACGCTCAAGGAGGCCTTCAGGTGTGTTTGCGTGCATATACGCATTGCTGACTTGTACCTTACACGTTCCCAATGCATCATCGTACAACTCAAAAACGGATAAGATTACAACTTTTTTAATTTCCCAAAAGTTTCTAATCATTTTCAACTAGCAACAATAATGTATGGCCGTTACTTTGCAGGCCGAAGGTATCTTTAGAATCAATGGTGATAACGGACAAGAAGAGCAAATAAGGGAACAATTGAATAGAGGAGAGGTGCCCGAAAACATAGATGTACACAGCTTAGCAGGTCTAATTAAGGTACACATTTTGCAACTCAGGTAACGGGTCAAAACAGGCGGGTTGGGTTGACTTTGCAAGCTCTAGTTTTGCCATATAATTAATACGTGATAAGAAATGATCATAGGAAATAGACACATTAGTGTACGGTTGGGTCCGCCTATATATGTCTAATGATAGGTTCTTGTCATGCACTTATCTATATATCGAATGCATTGTTAATCACTGCCAAATGTTTTTTGTTTTTAGCGGTTATTAATGTAGACAACTTGCCTTCAGTTAATTATATTAATACATTGAAGTGTTATTGATGTAAGTACAGCTGTTCTTTGAATGAAACAACTATGCCATGTGTGATAAATGTTTTCTGTCTTGTACTATGGGACTATTTGTAATTTAATCATTAATGAAGTGAATTTGATTAAAAAAAAGCCTAAAAGGAAACAAGCCAATATTTAAAATTATTAGATTAACTATTGAAAAATATATAATTATTGGACTCGTGTCCCACCAAATTTACTTATAAAAATGTTGTACAAAAATGTGTTCCACGTCAACCCGTACCAAAAATTGCATGCTCTGACCCGAACCTGGTATGACCCGTTATTCAACCCACTCATTTGGTAACAATTGTCCCATTTAAAATAAGTTGTTTAATAAAGATATTTTTTTTTGGCTTTCTTGTTAACTGTTTGTGCATGTGTAGGCTTGGTTTAGGGAACTTCCGAACGGTGTACTGGACTCGATTGAGCCCGAGCGGGTGATGCAAGCCCAGTCGGAAGAAGAGTGTGCTCGGCTCGTAAGTCTGCTGCCGCCAACTGAAGCTTCTCTGATGAACTGGGCTGTGAATCTAATGGCTGATGTTGCTCAACTTGAAAGCGTCAACAAGATGAATGCGCGTAATATTGCTATGGTGTTTGCCCCCAACATGACTCAGGTACGTAGTAAAAGTTTCTAGCTTTAAGGATCTTGTGTGTCGTATTGTCTTACATCTAGGTACAACTATTTATGCATGCCTTACAAGTTACAAACGTTGGTATTGCAGATGGCGGACCCTTTGACCGCATTGATGTATGCTGTTCAAGTTATGAACTTTCTCAAGACTTTGATCGTCAAGATTCTACGTGAAAGAGAAGATGTTATAGTTGAGGCGGGACCCGCATCACAGTTTGATCATTATGATGAGAACGGGCCCCACTGTTCGTTTCAAAGAACAACTAACGAGACCGATGAAGTGAACAAGGAGGATCAAGATTTTTCAGTTAAAGAACCCACATTGGAAAGCCATGAAAATATCTGTCACAATGATTTGACTTCCGAAAGTCAAAGTCAAAGTCAAACTACTGTGTCTGAAGAAAAAAGTGGTGCTAGGGTGGTACAAGGTTCTAAGAGTAGAAACTCGCAGTCGAGCCACTCGAATCAAAAGAAAGGGAGAAAAAGTGTGGAGAAGAGCAAAGGAAGCACGATTGTTAGTCGCTTAAATTCAAGAACCGAGAGGATCGAAGCATGGAGGTAAAGCAGCGGTTCACAGGTGATGGTGATGGTGATGGTGGTGGTGGTGGTGGTGGGATGGGTATCTATTTTAAGGGGAAAAAGTGAAACTTTATGTAATTTGGTTTGGACATGTAATTTGGTATATGCTATGCATACCAATGGGTTGTTTGTTTATGTTTAATGTGCATTTGGGGTTGATCCTGTTAATCTTTTTGGTGGTTTGGTTTTATTGAGAATATATTAGTTTTAATTAAAAAAGGTATTTCATATTAGATAAAAGTATTTTTCTTTTAGTATTACATGTAAGTTGTGGATCCTTGCATCCTTTCTCTCATTCATCCAATATATATAATAATACAATCCTGTATTTTGGGATAAGATACAACTGATTTACATCAAATATGGAAACAATGTTATGATAAAATATATAGGCTATTACACCCCCGTAGTTGAAGTGGGAGGTGACCGTATGTTGACACTGGATCTAAAATCTTCAAAGAGAACACGAGGTAGGCCTTTGGTGAAGATGTCGGCAATCTGATAACGTGATGGAACATGTAGAATACGAACTTGTCCTTTTTGTACATGCTCACGTACGAAATGAATGTCAAGCTCTATGTGTTTTGTACGCCGATGCTGAACAGGGTTCCCGGCCAGATAGATGGCGCTGACGTTATATACCAAGGTGGCACGCGTAAGCGGGTAACGAAGTTCAAGTAGTAAGTTGCGCAACCAACAAATTTCAGCAACCACATTAGCCACCCGCCGGTATTTGGCTTCAGCACTTGAACAAGAGATGGTAGCTTGACGTTAGAGGCCCATGAAATTAAGTTGTCACCAAAATACACACAATATCCACTGGTGGACCGATGAGTGTCCGGGCATCCGGCCAAGTCCGCATCGGTATAAGCAAGAAGAGCAGGGCGGGTAGATCGATGTAACGTGAGTCCGTAAGTCGAAGTACCTTTTATGTAGCGAATGATCCTCTTAAGAGCATTCCAGTGAGTGGTCCTCGATGCGTGCATGTGAATGCAAATTTGTTGTACTGCATAACTAATGTTGGGACGGGTGAACGTAAGATACCGTAAAGCCCCGGCCAAGCTACGGTACAGAGTAGGGTCACTGAAATCATCACTTGAAGAGCTAAGTTTGGAATGCGTGTCAACTGGAGTGGTGACGGGGTTGCAAATCTGCATGCCACCACGCTCAATAATGTCAAAGGCATACATTTGTTGAGAGAGAAACATGCTATCTCAATGGCGAGTCACGGAGATGCCAAGAAAGAAACTTAGAGGACCCAGGTCCTTCATAGCAAAATCACTTTCCAGACGTGCCATTAGTTGATGACGTAGGCTATCAGAGGAGGTGATCAGAAGTATGTCATCCATATAAAGAAGAAGAAAAACGTCTTTACCATGGTGAAGTGTAAATAAAGAGGCATCACATTTGCTATGTGAAAAACCCAAGGTGAGTACATAATCAGTAAAACGTTGGTACCACTCCCGGAGTGCCTACTTTAAACCATAGAGAGATTTCTTAAGTCTGCATACCTGATTAGAAATCTCTTGTCCCAGAAACCCATGGGTGGATACATGTAGACCATTTCATTCAGATTCCCATTCCCATGAAGAAAAGCATTTGTGGCATCTAGTTGATGAACCGACCATGACTCAGATATAACAATAGATAGAACTGTTCGAATCGTGGTATGTTTGACAACGGGACTAAATGTCTCACCACAGTCTATGCACACCTGCTGTAATCGACCATCACAAACTAATCAGGCTTTGTAACGCTCAAGACTACCATCAGACTTAAATTTATGCTTGAACAACCACATGCTTCGTATAACATTCATATGTGGGTGTTTTGGTACCAATTCCCATGTCTCGTTTTTAATAAGAGCGTCAAACTCATTGGTTATGGCGTTATACCACTCAGGTATGGACAAGGCATCTACCGGGTTTTTGGGGATGGGAATAATGGTGGAAGCATGAAGATTGAGTTGTCGTTTTGGTTGTGTGATACCGTCCATGGCGCAAGTGCGCATGGTGCAGGTAGTGACGGGAGGCGGAGGTGGGATGGGAACCGCATAATGATGAGGTGGCGTGAGAGTGGCACTATTCGGTGAGGCTAGGGTGACAGTGGGGTGAGGTGGGAGGTTGTGGGCCGATGGATGGGTGAGTGAGTTTGGGTAGAAGTGGGAAGTTGAGTTGGATATTTTGTTTTTTCTTGATATAATACAACTTAATTTTCAATAGAATTTATATCAACATATTTAATAGCTCATAAGTTATGTTAACTGAGTTTTAGGCTTTTAGCAACGTTCTAGAGCTCGTTTTTTGCAACGCTGACAATAGGTAACCTGCTAAGACACGATAACAGAAAAGTACACCATGTGATTTTTTTACGTTTTTAAAAATAATCAAAATTTGAAAGTTAGGATCCATTATTTCTCCTTCTAGGTGCATAAAAATACATCTGTCTTGTAGACATTGGATATAAAGTAGTTAAACGAGTCGTATTCATGTTTAAAACTTTTGTTGTTCGCGTTCTGTTAAACTTGCTAAGACACGATTTGCCAGCCTTAGTTTTCTGATTAAAAAAAAACGAGTTTACACCTCTCTCCTCGAACTCATCACCTCTCTTCCACGTCGGAGTTTTTAGGAATTGACGGAACCCATTGTAGGTGATGATCTCAGTCACACAATGGCATGTCACTTTAGGGCTGATGACGGGGGTAGCCCAAAGCCAAATATAAATGACTTAAATACATAGATGTCCAAAAGGTTAAACGGTTCAAAGTATGGGGAACTGAAATAAAGTAACACGAAACAGTAAGTAGTCATGTCTCTGGATTACTTCACCAACTCGCCAGCCGCAAAAGTAATACAGGTCCTTAGAACACACTCTTTTACCCGCAGGTCAAAGCCTTCAACCCCCAAAAAGGGCAAAACCCCCACTGCAAGCATGGTCACTAGTCAAATACATTCCCCTTCGAGAAATGTCTCCTCCTATAAATTTGACACTTCATTAACTGAGGAAGACATTCCTGGCCCGCCCTGATTTCTCGAAATCCCCGGTCATACATCACGAGTACCTGCTTCTCGCAAGATACTTGCTCTCATAATCAACACACACATTCCTTTTGCTAGATCATCCGAATCTGAACACACTTCAGAAAAGGATCTCTTGTCAACAACAAAAATAAACTAGTGAACCTCTCTCCACGTCTTGCAAACGTGGGGGGACCCCACGACCTGCGTTAGGCAAAGTTGAACCCTTCAACCCTTTTGCCTAAGCAGCCCAACTACTATCCTTGGTCTATTATTTGTTGCATCAACAAGTTGGTGCCCACCGTGGGGCTACGCCACTATTTTTCTCCAACAGACCTAGTAGTGTAGCTCCATTCTCATAAAATTGCCATGTCGGAAAGTGGATCTCCTAGAGAAGCGAATCAGGTCCCTAACACTTCCACCCCAAGTGCTAGCCAAGCCCATGCAACTACACCTGTTTCCTTCTCGACACCAGGAGGTACCCCTGAGTTCCTCACTTTCAGTACACCTACTCCGTCCAGATCAGGGGTCCCATCCCCTAATGTTGGTGTCACTAGTGCTCCGTCACATGTCGAGCTTACCCCAGAGGGGGTTGCAAACAATTTCCTTGAGTTGAGGTCTCTCCTCAATCAATATGTGAGTAGAGAAAAGGACAAGGGAGTGAGGATCCGTTTAGACTATGATGAACCTGAGCCGACATTGTCTCCTGGACCTCCTATTCCTCCCTTTACATCCAGGGATGAGGCAGGTCCCAGTAATCCTCCAAATCCTAACCCGTATCTGTCCGCGAGGCCGAATCCTACAATATACCCTCTCTTCTCGTCTCAACCAGCTACAAGTGGTGCTCCACTGGGTCATGAGCTGACCCTTGACCAGCTCCTACAGTCCCCAGTGACGAATCTTCCACCCTCAACCACAACTTCATCGGAGCAGGCCTTGTCAGTACTCCCCTTGGCACGAAGTGCCGTTATGAGCACTCCCTTGGGAGTCAATTGTTCTGTTGCACCCGGAAGCCTCCAAGGCTTCAACCTTATGCCCCAGATGATGACTCAGATGATGGCTAGCTTCCCGTGGCAGCACTTTATCAATCCAGTGTTGGCCACTCAAGGGAACAACAATAATAGCAACAACGTGGGTGCGAGGGTTGAAGAAGATTTGGCCAAACCTTATAAACCAAGTAACCTCTCATGCTTCTCACAGCAAATAGTCGATTATGATTTTCAAACAAAGATCAAGATGCCGGCCCACATCAGAACATATGATGGGACTGAAGATCCCGAAGACCATCTTCAGATCTTTACTGGTGCTGCAAGAATCGAGAAATGGTCAAATGCTGAATGTTGTTTGATGTTCATGCAAACCCTTGTCGGATCAGCCAGAATCTGGTTCAATGACTTACCTGCTCGAAGCGTTCGAAGCTTTGATGATCTAAGCAAAGGGTTCCTAGCCAATTTCTCTCAACAGAGGCGGTATGTCAAAGATAACTACAGTGATCTTTCAGATCAAACAAAGAGATGATGAAAGCCTTCGAGAGTTCATAGAAAGATACAAGAAGGAAGGTCTAACTTATGTGGGGGCAGACGAAAAGATGAGGGTGGCCGGTTTCATGAATGCCATTACCTCAAAATATCTCACAAGGGATTTCAACAAATCCCTGCCCAAGACCTTGGAAGAAGCTCTCGAAAGGGCTGAAGCCCACATCCGGGGAGAGGAGGCGGTAGACATTAAAGAACAAAGGAAAAGAGGATCCAGCTGGCGAGGCAATAGCCCAGCTAGAAAAAGAGGAAACTTCAACTCGTATGACAGACACCAAAAGGGTTCAGACCATCGAAGGTCTGAAGGCCGGAACCTTCCCAACAGGGAAAAAGGCATGAGTTTCACTATCACACCCCGATTTCCACATGTCTCACCGGTGGGCCCGTTGGGGGATTACCGTGACGTAGTTGGCAACAATATAGTCAAACCACACAATTATATGAATGCACAGCGGAAGCATAAAGATAAATATATTTCAACATTGAATGTAATATCAAAGT
The DNA here is from genome assembly GCF_002127325.2 of Helianthus annuus. Lineage (NCBI taxonomy): Eukaryota > Viridiplantae > Streptophyta > Magnoliopsida > Asterales > Asteraceae > Helianthus > Helianthus annuus. The sequence goes on along the minus strand of NC_035436.2, from coordinate 78,612,275 downwards.
ATCACCATTGTTGAAATAAAATCCACAGGGGATCAATAATAAGATAAAAATAATTGTTCAACAGACGTAGGCATCTTAAGCTTGCGAGACTCTTTAATGATGCTAAGGAGAAATATCCAGCCAATTATGCTTAGTACCTGCATTTAGTCTTTTTGGGAAAATACGTCAGTTTACACTGGTAAATACATTCAACTGACACTTTGATAAAATGTTTAATAAAAATTGATTTGAATGCACAAGGCACAAACTCTTTTATAACTTGGGAGAATTATTTAAATTTATAATCTTGTGAACGAATTACATGTTCCTTATGCGTTCAGTAGCCCGGATCTTGTTCGGGTTAAAGATTAATAGACACACCACATAGCATAAAACCGTGGCGGTTAAACCAACGGCTATACCTTTATAATTATGGACATAATGCCGGGTGTATGCCTACACTCGGATGTCAAGGTCGTGGCCATTTCGTAAAATGCTGCCAAGGATATCCGGGACATGGTCATTACCCCCCCAAAGGCTTTTAAGTAAACAAAACTATTTAAACAAGCCGATCAAATTATTCAATTGACCACCATACGATGGAAGATTTGATGCCCGATCAAGCGGTATTTTATATACCGTAACCCAAGCCCGTATAACGGAAAATAAGTTAAAAGTATTTACCTTTGCAAGTATAAATCCTTAATCGAATAAATTGCAAATAGCTTTTACTGGTCTCCTATTCTGGAACGAAGGTTTAAAAATAACCTATTAGAATCCTAACGGGTCTTTAATTTAGCCGTAGCTTAGACCGGTCAGTTTCAAAGGATAGCTATGGTTTAATTGCGTGAAAGGCGAAAACCGGGAATGGAATGTGATTTGGACCCAACAAGTTTGAAGACTTGTTTTATATGGGTATAATAACCACACCCTGGATTTTGGGGTCAAAACAATAAGGTTTGACCCGTTTCGGCTAGTTTATGTAAACTAGTTACATAAGCCGAACCGTGCGCGCAAAAGGCGTAACGGGTAACCGTAGGAGTCCTACACATGTTTCCTAAGTCAATATGCTTTAAAGAGGTTGTGGTATCAGTAGAATATCTTCCATAATGCCCGTAACGAGCTTAAGTTCATTATATGCCCCGGAGGGGTATTTCGGTCATTTTAAAGATTTTAAAAAGAGGATTCTGAGTTCTACAGGAAATCTGAGTTTTCCGAACAGTTTATAAAGTCCAAAATACTCTATTTATTATTTAAAATCAGTAGCAACTGGAATTGGGTCAAAAGACCTTGTAGAACCGAAGTTATGCTCGAAAAGGGTATATTCGGTATTTACCGAACCGTTGCCATAACCGCAGGTTATGAGCAGGTTAAAAATAATTAAAAATATTTAAAAATCCCAAAATATTATTTTACATCAGTGTGTAAAAGGTTGGGTGTCGAAATCTGGGTTTAGATAGGCGTTATGCTAATTGCGCTATTTAATTACTAAAGTTTCTGTAATTGCGCTATTTAGCATAACTCCTATTCTGGACCTCGGATTGACGTGAAATTTTAGGGACATGCTTAGAAATCAGTAACTAAGGTTATGGTCCTTTCACATGTCCGAAATTCTCGTTTTAAATTAAAAAGGGCGTTACGGTCAACTTTTAAGCATTTAACGGAAAGGTGTAAAAGACTCGGACAAACAATGAACCGGTCACAGAGGGTTATGCCATCATGTAACCTGGTCCTAAGAGAGTCCTAAGGTATATCTAAATCATACTTTAACGGGTCAGAACTGAAGTCAAAGCAAAAGTCAAAGCTTTGCGACTTTCGGCTCCGAACCGGGTCAAAACAGTAAATGGTCGGATCAAACAAGCTTAGACTAGCTAATATACTTATTATCATGTTGTATGAGTGTTAAAACAGGTTACACACCATCTACATTATTGATTATGCATAATATCGCAAAATAGCATTTCTGTTGACTTTTTCTAAGCACGTTTGACTCGACATTCGGACTAGTTAGAGTGGGAATCAGAGGGTGCCCTTTTAGGGGTTTAATGCCCACATGATTACCAACATATAACTACCTTTGATTCGACAAACCACTGGACCATTTGTGATTTATCGCAAAGTCAATCGTTAATTACGACGGGTTGACTTTTAAGCTAAGCTATGCAAAAACTAAGCCATAAAAGGGTAGGCATACTTACAGAAGCTTGGTGCACGACTAGGGATGTTAGAAGAATGCTTGAGAGCTCCAGAGATGATCAAGAGAGCAGGTTTGAGGTGTGTTTCAATTGTGTGCAATGCATTGCCTTTTATAGTGAAATTTCATGCACAAGATCATTACAACTCATCCTATAATTGCTCATGGATGATCAGCAGGTGTCCCTGAGTGCTAAGGGACATGTAGGGGGCGCCCATGCTTCAATTAATGCATCCAAGATCGTTCACAAGCTCAAACAGTGAATCTGCCCATGTTTACTGCATCTGGGACTTCCACGCGGCCCGCATTAAGATTTAGGCTTGGCTCATGCGAGCCGCCTGAATCTTAATGTCAGTAACCGTATCAACAGATGGCGCACGGCCCGCCTGAACTTCCTTGTTTCGCTAATGCGGGCCGCCTGAGGCCTGAATTTCAAGATTTTCATATCTTTTGTAATCATTAACCTGACATTTCGGTTTCGAAGGGGTAACTTTGCGATTTGGGCCTCGATTATTTACAAATAAGGGCCTCACGACTATTACCCGCATTGTTAAGTCCCCGGTTAGTTTAATTACTATCCGGAAGGCCTTAACTTTTATTGTTGACGCTTTTAACCCCTCGCATACGAAATTTATCATAACTTTCTCGTTTTAAAATGGAACTCCGCGAAATTCATGTCATATATTCTAGTGAGTGTAATTTACTGCTACAACTTCTCGGGTTCGTCAAATGGTCACTCAGAGGTATAAATTAAACATGTTGACACATTTAACCCCTGTAGTTTGTAATCTCTCACTTTCTTCCGCGTTTCGCTCCGTACGATCCATGATTTATTCGTTTGAAGGTACGAGCATTATTTAGGGTTCTATACAGTATATTTACCCCTCGTTGACATTTTTAACCCTCGAATTTACATACTTTCAAGGTTTGTCAACTTTAGTTCTTTATTTAATATTTAATGCCACGTGTGAACTCATGACACGTGTCAACACATTATTGGACACAAAATTTCGAGTTGTTACATCCTCACCCCCTTAAAATAAATCTCGACCCGAGATTTATTGAAACAAATAAGGGTATTTTTCTTTCATCGTGGATTCAGCCTCTCACGTGAATTCGGGACCTCTACGGGCATCCCATTTGACCTTAACAATAGGTACGTGCTTCCTTCGAAGCTTCTTTACCTTTCGGTCTCCAATCGACACATGTTTTTCCACAAATTTTAAGCTCTCATCTATGTGCACATCTGTATGTGGTATTACCAGTGATTCATCAGCGAAGCACTTCTTTAGATTGCAGATGTGGAACACATTGTGAATTCTACTAAGCTCTTCAGGCAAGTTTAACTTATAGGCAACGGATCCGACACGTTCGATAACCTCGAAAGGTCCTATGTATCTCGGACTTAGTTTGCCTTTCTTACCAAAACGCATCACCCCCTTCTAGGGTGATACTTTAAGCAACACTTTATCACCTACTTCGAAGTGAAAATCTTTACGCTTTGGATCTGCGTAACTTTTCTGCCTATCTCGGGCAGCCTTGAGACGGTCTCGAATCTGGACAATCTTGTCCGTCGTTTCGAAGACTATCTCTGGTCCTGATAATTGGACATCTCCAACTTCCGCCCAACAAACGGGCGATCTACACTTTCTACCGTATAATGCCTCGAAAGGCGCAGCCTTAATGCTGGTATGGTAGCTATTGTTGTAGGAGAATTCGATTAATGGTAGGTTCTTATCCCAACTACCACCCAAATCGATCGCACATGCACGTAGCATGTCTTCCAACGTCTAAATAGTACGCTCACTCTGACCGTCTGTCTGAGGATGGTAAGCCGTACTGAAATTCAAACGTGTGCCCAAAGATTGCTGGAAACTTTTCCAAAAATGCGACGTGTATCTAGTATCTCTGTCAGAGATAATAGACACAGGTATGCCATGTAAGGCTACAATCTTATCAACGTTTAACTGGGCTAACATATCGGAGCTATAAGTCTCCTTGATGGGTAAGAAGTGTGCTGACTTAGTCAGTCTATCAACTATAACCCATATTGTATCATTTCCTTTCCTCGTCTTGGGTAACTTGGTAATAAAATCCATAGTTACACATTCCCACTTTCATTCGGGAAGTTCAGGCTGTTGTAGCAAGCGTGACGGCTTTTGATGCTCAGCTTTGACTTGCGCACAAGTCAAGCATTTGGCTACATAAGCGGCTACAGACTTTTTCAAGCCTATCCACCAATAATTTGCCTTTAGATCCTGGTACATCTTATCAGCCCCAGGATGAACGGAGTATATAGAACTATGGGCTTCCCGGAGGATGACATCTCGAAGTCCTCCGTAAATTGGAACCCATATTCATCCATTTAATCGTAAAATTCCGTCCTTGCTAAGAGTTAACTGCTCCTCAGTTATTCCTAGCTTTTCTTTAGGATAGTTAGCTTCCAACACAGCTTCCCTCTGTGCAGCTAACAACCTTTCAATCAAATTATTCTTCACTTCAATGCACTTGGCATTGATTCGGATGGGTTTCACCCTTTCCTTTCGACTCAAGGCATCAGCGACTACATTCGCCTTGCTGGGATGATATCTGATTTCACAATCTTAATCATTTAAAGTCTCCATCCAACGGCGCTGCCTCATGTTTAGATCCTTCTGATCAAACAGATGTTGAAGGCTCTTATGATCAGAATAGATCACAAACTTGACACCATACAGATAATGCCTCCACAGTTTTAGTGCAAACACAACGGCACCCAACTCCAAGTCATGGGTGGTGTAATTCTTTTCATGCACCTTTAACTGTCTTGAAGCATAGGCAATAACCTTGCCCTTTTGAATAAGCACACATCCCATGCCAGTGTGTGAGGCATCGCAGTAAACTACGAACTCTTCGGTACCTTCAGGTAATGTCAGTACAGGAGCGTTGCTCAACTTTTGCTTCAGAATATCAAAGGACTCTTGCTGCTTAGGGCCCCAAACGAACTTTACTTTCTTCTTGGTCAAGGAAGTTAAGGGCGCAGCAATCCTTGAAAAATTTTCAATGAAACGCCTGTAATATCCTGCTAACCCCAGGAAACTACGAATCTCTGTAGGCGTCTTTGGCTCTTGCCAATTCATGACAGCTTCTACTTTAGCGGGATCCACTTGGATACCACGCTCGCTGACAACATGTCCTAGAAATTGGACTTCTCGAAGCCAGAATTCGCACTTAGAGAATTTGGCATAGAGTTTCTCATGATGCAGGAGTTTGAGAATACAGCGAAGGTGTTTCTCATGGTCAGCTTGGTTCTTAGAGTAGATAAGAATGTCGTCGATGAAAACGATGACGAATTTGTCTAAGTATGGCTTGCAGACCCGATTCATGAGATCCATGAACGCAGCCGGTGCATTAGTGAGCCCAAAAGGCATCACTAGGAACTCATAATGACCATAACGAGTCCTAAATGCGGTTTTATGTACGTCTTCATCTCTCACCTTCAGTTGATGGTAGCCTGACCTCAGGTCAATCTTCGAGAAATAACTTGCCCCTTGTAACTGATCGAACAAATCGTCAATCCTCGGCAAAGGATACCTATTCTTTATCGTGACTTTATTAAGCTCGCGATAATCGATTCACAGACGCATCGATCCGTCTTTCTTTTTGACAAACAAGACAGGTGCTCCCCAAGGAGACGAACTAGGTTTGATGAAACCTTTAGCTAGCAGTTCATCCAGTTGTGTCCTTAACTCCTTCATTTTGGTTGGTGCTAACCTGTAAGGTGCTCTAGCAACAGGTGCTGCTCCAGGGATGATATCGATCATGAATTCCACTTGCCTATCTGGTGGCAAACCCGGTAGATCTTCAGGGAAAACTTCTAGGTATTCAGAAATGACGGGAATGTCTTCTATTTTCGGTTTTGGCTCTTCAATAATCACTTGTGCCATGTAGATGACACAACCCTTTTTTAAACATTTTGAAGCCTTGAGCATAGTCACTTGCTCAGGCAATCCATACTGGGTATCTCCCCGAATGGTAAGCGATTCACCAGACGGAGTCTTTATCACCACTTGCTTTCTGTTGCAGACGATTTGGGCCTGGTTGTGAGATAACCAGTCCATACCCAATACTATGTCAAAACCGGCCAATTTAAAGGGAAGTAGAGATAGAGGAAAAGAGTGGTTCTTAATGGATATAACACATCCATCTAACACAGTAGAGACGGTTTCTATGGTGCCATCTGCTAACTCTACCTCATAGTTTACACTCAAGGTTTTGACAGGCATATTCAGCAATTTGCAAAATTTATGATCTACGAAAGACTTATCAGCTCCTAAATCAAAAAGTACCCTTGCAAAGATATCATTTACAAGACAAGTACATGTGATCACGTTATCATCTTGCACGGCTTCTTTCGCATCCATCCTGAAGACTCTTGCATTAGTCTTCTTGGCCTCTTCAGGCTTCTTGGCGTATTTAGGGCAGTTGGTTTTAATGTGCCCCTTCTCATTGCAACTATAGCAAGTTGCATCCTTCAGCTTTTTGTAATCCAAGGTCTTGTGGTCCTTGGACTTGCATATCCCGCAAGCAAATGACTTTGATTGAGTCTGCGAGTTCGATTCGAGTCTGTACTTTCCAAAGTGTCACCTCTTGCAAATCTTGCACTTGGGCTTCTCATCAGATTGTTGCCCATCTCTCCTTGACTCAGACCCTTTCTTGTTGTCACCGTTTCCACGGTGCTTCTTGCTCGACCTTCGTGAAGTATCATCTTCACGTTTTCTCTTCTCAGCTTCTTTGTTCCTCAGCGATCTTTGTCTGACCGCATCCAGAGTGAGGGACAAAGATATGTTAGCTACAGATCTAAAGGTAGCTGGCCGAGAGGCCTTTACGCTTGCTTTTATCTCGGGGGCTAAACTACCGATAAAATGAGCTATCCTCTTTGGCTCTGGGGTTACCAGGTACGGAACCAGCCGGGACATTGTGTTGAAGCTCGTGAGGTAAGCTTGACAGTCAAGGTTTGTCATAACCAACGATAGGAAGTCAGACTCTATCTTTTCAACCTCATGTTGAGGGCAGTAATTTTCCTTGATGAGAGAAATGAATTCCTCCCACGTCATGCTGTACAAAACAGCCTTCCCCGAGGCCTGAACCAACGACCTCCATCAAGCCAAGGCTTCGCCCTTGAATGATTGCGAAACAAACTTTACCACGTCTCTCTCTGCACAACCACTGATGTCCACCATGGTGTCCATCTCGTCTAACCAATTCATACAATCTACCACGCCTTTCTCCCCAGTGAAATCTCGGGGTTTGCAAGATACGAAATACTTGTAGGTGCAACCCCTGGCGCGAGATGCATCAGTAAACACTTTTTCCTTAGGACGAACACTGTTTTCATTAGATGAGTGTTTATCGTCGTCCTTTTTAGGCTTAGACGGAGTTGAGGGTGGTTTGCTGTGAGATTTTGAGTGGGTTTTTGGCTTTGAGTGTGGTGTAGATAAGGTTCTGCTCCGGGATTCAGTGTATTCTTCATACTGTCGATCCAAGGCTGCCTTAACAGCACCGTCAACAAGAGCTTTCAATTCCGCGCCCGTTAGATGAATCTGGGCGTTATCATTTTCATCTTCTTTTGAATGACTATTCCCTTCATTTGGATCAGCCATCGTAACTTGAATCTGCTACAGAAGATAATGACAAAGTTTTATTTAGGAGTTTATTATGGAATTGTCTTTTATGGCAATTCATTAACCATGGTAATATAGACCATATCTGGTTAATTTGTTACTCACATTTATTTAGGATTTGAATATACTTATCCTAATTACAACAATATTGTCAGTGGCACAGAAGCCTAGTCACAAGGACGTTTTTATAATATAAGCCGGGATTACAGAGAATCAAGGCATGAAGGTTTGAACCGTAGTCCTTTTACCTTTTCGGACAGGGAGTCATAGACTACAACTGTCTTTTGTCTTATATGACAATAAATATGGCCCGTAGGCATTACATCACTAATGGATGTTTAATAGGTTTGGCCCGTAGGCACTACATCACTAATGGATGTTTAATAAATGATCATCTTCATTGATGATTTAACCCATGATTTACAAATCATTAATTTGGGCTTTGGAATCCTTAGAAGGACTCTTACATAAGAATGACGCGTGCGATTTTAATGAATCACATCTGCCAAGAACGTTAACATGTTTACAGAGGTTACAGGGAATCTGAATCTTTTAATCAGGTCTTACCATCTTGGCCAGGTCTTATAATGACACCTGGCTAGGTTTCACCATTAAGATTCTTTATTTAGGTAGATTAATTTAAAAAGAATGATTTTCGATTTATTTCATATAAAAATAATAACAAACATGAAATTTATAACTTAACATTCCATCAACCATAATAAGAATTACACGCTGCCCTAAACGGGACTTTTTAGATAAGTAAATACCTACGCAGAGGTTTGTAGAAAACAAGTCCACGCAGGGACAAAATACAAAGATAGATGTCCGCGCAGGGACTAAAAGATAAGTCCACGTAGGGACTGAAATGCAATTGCCCACGCAGGGACTAAACACGGTAAATGTCCACACAGGGACTAATTTGTAATAGTAAATACAACAATACATAAGGAGACTAATGATCTCGTTTCTTCCTTCCTTTTAGTAGGTTTGCTAGGCCCTTGAGGAATCCACGATTACTCTTACGTTCTTGTTCGAAGTCTCGTTCCACACGGTTTAGACGGTGGAGGATTTCTTCTTGCTCCGGTGGAGAAAAACGTGGCTGCTGCGACGGTTGCTGAACCGGAGGTCTAGGAGGTGCTGGATACCCATGAGCTGAGTAATCTGGTCTCCAAGAGGTTCCATGGAGGGCATTGTAATTAGCCGCTACCACGTATGGGTCGGCATCATAATTATAGTTGTAGTGCGTGTGAGTCGGCTGCTCAAACGGGTTATACGCGGTGGAACCGCCGTACGCTGGTATAGGATTGTCATATCCGAATGGTGGCGGAGATGGTGCAACTGGTGCAGAATTCACCTCTGCAGGGTGACCAGAAGGTTCCCCTAATTGTGGTTCCTCAGGCACTGGCGGAAAGTGACTCGCACTCGAGTGGCGAGGGGTGCTGAAATGGAATTCCCCTCCTCGGGTGGACATCCGCGCGCCTGATCTCCTACGCCTTGGCGGATCAGGAAGTATTCTCTTTTTTTTTCTTTTTTCTTTTTCTTTTTCTTTTTTCTTTAATATAATAGGTCATGTGGTTGAACTGGTGGCGGTGGAGGTGGTGGCGTAACTGCCACAAACCGCGAATCCTCAGAAGGATCCTGTTGCTGCTGTTGGTCATGAGGCGAGAAATGATGAGAAGGTGTGAAGTACCAATCACATTGGTCAAACCTCGCCTGATAACTGTCGGGACCTTGATAGGGTGTTCCATGAAAGGATGACCCATCAGAGATCTCGATTGGATGGTTGGGAGTACCTCTTGCAGGTTCTATGGGATCCGTGTCTTCATCCATATCTACCGCATTATCTTCGGAGAAATGGTCTTCAGGTCCTAAAGGGTTATAGCCTATCGGCTCTTGAATATAATCAGCCGGATTAAATCGGCTTTGAAAGAAAGGAGTAGGATCACCATAGGAACGGTGCGAAGCAGATCGCTGGAGAGGTATAAACGAAGGTTGAGGGTTACTAGGATTGTTTTCCGAATCTGGTCCAAAAGAGTGACGGTATGAAGGTGTCGAACTGTGTGAGGTGGAATGTCTTGCAGGTTCGAAGAGGTTCCTTCTACGTCTCTGTGGTTCCTCACTCATTGTACTCGAAGGAGCTCGCATGTTCGAAGGTCCGGCCTCGTGATCATTATGAGTAGTGATCGGCCCTTTGCCTCTTCCTCCTCTAATTGCTGGTGGCATATTTCCTGCTTAAAAATCTTTTAAATCATAATAAACAATAAAAGACAAACTGGAATAAAATTTCGAATTTGTCCTATGTTCTTGTCTAGACTCAAGTATGTGTAATTGTGTCATTGAGATTAAACACATAAGGATAGTGTTTAATTTACTCAACGTTGGCTCTGATACCAACCTGTCACACCCTGATTTCCACGTGTCACACCGGTGGGCCCGGTGGGGGATTACCGTGACGTAGTTGGCAACAATATAGTTAAACCACACAATTATATGAATGCACAGTGGAAGCATAAAGATAAATATATTTCAACATTGAATGTAATATCAAAGTATCACCATTGTTGAAATAAAATCCACAGGGGATCAATAATAAGATAAAAATAATTGTTCAACAGACGTATGCATCTTAAGCTTGCGAGACTCTTTAATGATGCTAAGGAGAAATATCCAGCCAATTATGCTTAGTACCTGCATTTAGTCTTTTTGGGAAAATACGTCAGTTTACACTGGTAAATACATTCAACTGACACTTTGATAAAATGTTTAATAAAAACTGATTTGAATGCACAAGGCACAAACTCTTTTATAACTTGGGAGAATTATTTAAATTTATAATCTTGTGAACGAATTACATGTTCCTTATGCGTTCAGTAGCCCGGATCTTGTCCGGGTTAAAGATTAATAGACACACCACATAGCATAAAACCGTGGTGGTTAAACCAACGGCTATACCTTTATAATTATGGACATAATGTCAGGTGTACGCCTACACTCGAATGTCAAGGTCGTGGCCATTTCGTAAAATGCTGCCAAGGATATCCGGGACATGGTCATTAACCCCCCAAAGGCTTTTAAGTAAACAAAACTGTTTAAACGAGCCGATCAAATTATTCAATTAACCACCATACGATGGAAGATTTGATGCCCGATCAAGCGGTATTTTATATACCGTAACCCAAGCCCGTATAACGGAAAATAAGTTAAAAGTATTTACCTTTGCAAGTATAAATCCTTAATCGAATAAATTGCAAATAACTTTTACTGGTCTCCTATTCTGGAACGAAGGTTTAAAAATAACCTATTAGAATCCTAAGTCAATATGCTTTAAAGAGGTTGTGGTATCAGTAGGATACCTTCCATAATGCCCGTAACGAGGTTAAGTTCATTATAAGCCCCGTTTCGGTCATTTTAAAGATTTTAAAAAGAGGATTCTGAGTTCTACAGGAAATCTGAGTTTTCCAAACAGTTTATAAAGTCCAAAATACTCCATTTATTATTTAAAATCAGTAGCAACTGGAATCGGGTCAAAAGACCTTGTAGAACCCAAGTTATGCTCGAAAAGGGTATATTCGGTATTTACCGAACCGTTGCCATAACCGCAGGTTATGAGCAGGTTAAAAATCTTTAAAAATCCCAAAATATTATTTTACATCAGTGTGTAAAAGGTTTGGTGTCGAAATCTGGGTTTAGATAGGCGTTATGCTAATTGCGCTATTTAATTACTAAAGTTTCTGTAATTGCGCTATTTAGCATAACTCCTATTCTGGACCTCGGATTGACGTGAAATTTTAGGGACATGCTTAGAAATCAGTAACTAAGGTTATGGTCCTTTCACATGTCCGAAATTCTCTTTTTAAATTAAAAAGGGCGTTACGGTCAACTTTTAAGCATTTAACGGAAAGGTGTAAAAGACTCGGACAAACAACGAACCGGTCATAGAGGGTTATGCCATCATGTAACCTGGTCCTAAGAGAGTCCTAAGGCATATCTAAATCATACTTTAACGGGTCAGAACTGAAGTCAAAGCAAAAGTCAAAGCTTTGCGACTTTCGGCTCCGAACCGGGTCAAAACAGTAAATGGTTGGATCAAACAAGCTTAGACTAGCTAATATACTTATTATCATGTTTTATGAGTGTTAAAACAGGTTACACACCATCTACATTACTGATTATGCATAATATCGCAAAATAGCATTTCTGTTGACTTTTTCTAAGCACGTTTGACTCGACATTCGGACTAGTTAGAGTGGGAATCAGAGGGTGCCCTTTTAGGGGTTTAATGCCCACATGATTACCAACATATAACTACCTTTGATTCGACAAACCACTGGACCATTTGTGATTTATCGCAAAGTCAATCGTTAATTACGACGGGTTGACTTTTAAGCTAAGCTATGCAAAAACTAAGCCATAAAAGGGTAGGCATACTTACTGAAGCTTGGTGCACGACTAGGGATGTTAGAAGAATGCTTGAGAGCTCCAGAGATGATCAAGAGAGCAGGTTTGGGGTGTGTTTCAATTGTGTACAATGCATTGCCTTTTATAGTGAAATTTCATGCACAAGATCATTACAACTCATCCTATAATTGCTCATGGATGATCAGCAGGTGTCCCTGAGTGCTAGGGGACATGTAGGGGGCACCCATGCTTCAATTAATGCATCCAAGATCGTTCACAAGCTCAAACAGTGAATCTGCCCATGTTTACTGCATCTGGGACTTCCACGCGGCCCGCATTAAGATTCATGCTTGGCTCACGCGGGCCGCCTGAATCTTAATGTCAGTAACCGTATCAACAGATGGCGCGCGGCCCGCCTGAACTTCCTTGTTTCGCTAATGCGGGCGCCTGAGGCCTGAATTTCAAGATTTTCATATCTTTTGTAATCATTAACCTGACCTTTCGGTTTCGAAGGGGTAACTTTGCGATTTGGGCCTCGATTATTTACAAATAAGGGCCTCGCGACTATTACCCGCATTGTTAAGTCCACGGTTAGTTTAATTACTATCCGGAAGGCCTTAACTTTTATTGTTGACGCTTTTAACCCCTCGCATACGAAATTTGTCATAACTTTCTCGTTTTAAAACGGAACTCTACAAAATTCATATCATATATTCTAGTGAGTGTAATTTACTGTTACAACTTCTCGGGTTCGTCAAATGGTCACTCAGAGGTATAAATTAAACATGTTGACACATTTAACCCCTATAGTTTGTAATCTCTCACTTTCTTCCGCGTTTCGCTCCGTACGATCCATGATTTATTCGTTTGAAGGTACGAGCATCATTTAGGGTTCTATACAGTATATTTACCCCTCGTTGACATTTTTAACCCTCGAATTTACATACTTTCAAGGTTTGTCAACTTTAGTTCTTTAGTTAATATTTAATGCCACGTGTGAACTCATGACACGTGTCAACACATTATTGGACACAAAATTTCGAGGTGTTACATTCACACCTCTCACCAAGACTCCTCAAGAAATCCTAACTACAGAAAAAGTCAAACAAAACTTTCGGCCTCCTAGGCCTCTCCCCAAAAGCAGAAAGAATGAGAACTCCACACAATACTGTGAATTCCATGAAGAAAAAGGTCACCATACCAATGATTGCTTCCAGCTTAAGAAAAGGATTGAAGAGGCTGTTAAGTCCGGAGAACTTGCTCATTTGGTAAAAGGAGTAAGGGACAAAATGGCTGAAGGAAAAGGCAAGGAAGTCAATATGGTAGATTTTGAGGGAAGGTGTGACACCCCGTTGAAACGTTCTCATTTACATTAGCTTGACAGTGACTGCCTTAACTTTCGGGACGAAAGTTCCTAAAACTTGGGGATAATGTGACACTCTAGGTTTTTCCCGAACAAATACCTTGTAATAGCCTTATGTGTATACGTTATTAAATGAAAAGTTGCGTGTTATCTTGATGATACTATTTGATCTTTGTGCTAAGTATGTTGTATGATAAATATATATTAGATATATGTGTGTGTTACAAGTGGGCCGAGACCCCACGGATCCGACTCGAGACCACTCTTGGTCTCGAGTAAACACTAGTTAGCGGGCCGGTTGGGCCAAGCAATCGAGAAACCCATTCGGGAGCCCTCAACCCACTCGAGATGGGTATAAAACCCATGAGGGTGACCAACCTTTACCACTTTTGCAAACACTCTCCCTCACTCACTCCTTCTTCCTCACTAAACCCTAAAACCCTAGCAAACCAAGATCACTTTCTCACCCTCTCATCTCTCTCGGATCCAACCGTAGCATCAAGGCTCTCGGATTCTAGCTCGAGATCATCATTTGGAGCTTGGTTCATCAATCCCTCGTACTCCTACTTCTAACCGGTTAGTATATATATGTATATTATAGTTGTTTTGCTTGATTGGTTAAATGATGAAGGAAAGATGGACCACTATGCTTAGGATGTTTGATGATGAGAATGATGGTTTGATAAAATAAATGGTTTCCTGTTACTAAATGATGCCTATGTGTTGATTGAATGTCTTGAATATGAAAGATGGTTGTATTATCCGGTTTTGGTGCATAAAATGGGTTGTTAAGTAGCTATGTTATCCGATTAATGATAGATGTTTGGTTAAATAGTTGTTGTCCGATTTATGTTAAAAATGATTAGAATAAATGTTCATGATTGTTGTTGTTAAATGCATGTTTGGGTGGATTGAAAGCTTAATGATTTGCATCAAAAATCGGTTTGTTGGAGCATGCTTGTTTAGAATGAGAAAAACCCAAAAATGATGAACTATATGAATACGGGTTGATTATATGAAGAACAGTTTGAAGATGGTATGAATATTTGAATTGTGATGTTTGATCTGTTTTGTGTATAATTCAGACAACAAAACATGTTTGTGGCATTGTATTGGATAGTACTAAATTACATGAAAATGCAATACCATTGGATAGTACACTGCACAGGTTCTAGAAGGATTCAGGTGCACGCAACGGCGGTTGCGAGTCGGAACCCTCGGTTGCGACTCGAGACCACAACGTGAATTGTCGGGACCTCCCGGTTGCGACTCGCAAAGCAGCTCATGATCAACCGAAACAACGGTTGCGAGTCGGAAATCCCTGGTTGCGACTCGGAACCAAAGCATGATGAGCCGAAACCGTGGTTGCGAGTCGAAATCCTTAGTTGCGACTCGTAACCATGCATTCTCGAGTCGAAACCATGAACCCTTGTCTCGACTGGGCTGTTATTGGGCCAAAGAGCTTGTTGGATTATCTGTTAACTGGACTGCTTGTGTATCTGTTACTGTTTAGGCCCAATACCCCAACTGTTTGATTGTATACATTCTAAGTGTGCCTATACGTGTTTGCTATACGTGATTATTTGTGCCCCAACTTGACCTATATTTGGTAACCATGCTAGGACGTGGTGACCAACGTGTTTGACCAAGTAAAATACATACCGAGCAACCCAAGGTGAGTTCACAACTTAAAAGCATGCGTCCCGGTGGTTTGGGACACGAGACTAGAACAACCCTATCCCCTTGTAAAGGGGATACCATTCACTTTCCTTCCCTAGTTACTGGGAACAAACTTACTTTCTCTTCCCTTGTATTGGGAAACCTTTTAGTTAATTACTGTTTATACGGAATGCAACCAAACGGCACTAAACGCAACTCTATCACTCAAGTCCCTACTACATAATACCGATTAGTCGCCGGGGCCAGGCGAACGGGTTATTAGTTGATAGCGCTATTTAGGTTTTACCAACCTCACACCGTGCCATGGTATGGGATCGGTCGTGAACTAATGTACTCAGGCATCCGTCAATGATGATAGAACATTGACATCGGGGCATCCTGCGGAAACGCAAACGGTTACCTAGTGTTCGGTATTGGAAAAACAGTTTAGTCGCTAACTTTTGGGGTAGCTCCCCATGGCATGTATAAACGGATAAATTAACTAGTGAAACAAGTTTTTGGTAATTAAAACTGGACAACTAGTGAACTCACTCAGCATTATTGTTGACCCCTTACTGCATGCTTTGCAGGTAACCAGTGACTGAGGAGCTGCTGCTTGGGAATGTGTAGTGATCGTCAAAACCCGTGTGTTGGGTTTTATTTATCTTGAACCATGAACTATCTTTTAAAACTATTTGGTTTATGCTTCCGCTGTTTTGTTTAAACTTACTATCGAACTTAAACTAAGATGTTGCTAAACTACTCAAGATAGCAATTTACTTTACTAATAACCAATGCTTAGTATAATTGGTGGCTGGATCCTGGTCAGTCACGCCCTCAAAGCGGGTGTTATCCGCAGGTGGATTTTGGGGGTGTGACAGATTGGTATCAGAGCCATTGGTTATAGTGAACTTGGTTTCAAAAAAGGGGAAAATCTTTTTGAGAAAAACCAGACTATAACCCGTGACTTGTGACGACACTACACTCCAAGTGCAAGGCTCGACTTATCTGACCTCCTAGCTCGGACCCATATATACTTGCTTATTTGTCTTATGCTTTCTGCTTTACTATACGTACTAGTTTGCCTGATTAGATAGATACGCCTCCCCTCTTCTATCTCCTTCTCGCTATATTGCGACATCACACTCATACTATGTTTTCTGGTTATGAAGACAATGAGTGGACACGGACGAGGAAACGTTAACATGACCCAGGCTCAGTTCACTAACCTGCTCAACACAGTGGCTGCAGCTTTCGCAGCTCACCCTATAGGTAAGCTCGTTGTTTTAGGATGTTTAGATCCTACCGCCACATCGTCTTTTCGCCTCTAAACCTATTTCGCTTCACTCCTCACAACAGGTCAGCCTGCGCCTGTGTAACCACGTGTCTGTACCTTCAAGACCTTCATGGATTGCAAGCCTCTTCCATTCAGTGGCACTGAGGGTGCCATAGGTCTCCTGCACTGGATCGAGAAGGTCGAAGCTGTCTTCGCTGTCTGCGAGTGTCCCCCTGCTAATTGGGTGAAGTTTGCTACTGGTACTCTTGAGGGAAGCGCACTTTCATGGTGGAAGGCGCAAATTCAAATGCTTGGTTTGGAGACTGCTAACGCTACTGCATGGGAAGATTTCAAGGATATGATCAAGGAAGAGTACTGTCACAGGGATGATATCCACAAACTCGAGGACGAGTACTATGAACTCAAGATGGTTGGGTCAGAGATTGAGACCTACACCAAGCTGTCCAACGACTATGCTGCTCTTTGTCCAAACATGTCCCGACCCATGTACCGAAGGATCGAATTGTACATCAAAAGGCTTAGTCCCAGAAATCAGGAGCCATGTGACCTCGGCCAACCTCACTACCATACAGCCTGTGGTCCGTCTTGCCCACAAACTCACCAACCAGGCTGTGGAGGAGGGCAGGTTGCCCAAAAGGATCAGTGCTGCGGAAGGAACTTCTAGTGATGGTAAACGAAAGTGGGATGGAAATCAGGGCAAGGATGCTAACTCTACTCCGGCCCCAGCTCAGCAAAGGAAAACTGACATCAACAAAGGCACTCAGCAACAGGGTGGCTACCGGGGAAGCTACCCTAAGTGCAACAAGTGTAACAGGCACCACAATGGGGCATGTAACAAGGGCCAGTGTCAGCGATGCCACAAGATGGGGCACGAAGCCAAGGATTGTAGAAGTCAGTTCCCAGCAAGGCAGAATCAGCAACAACCTCAACAGCAACAGCAGCAGGGAAACAACCGAGCATGTTTTAAATGTGGGGCAACAGGGCACATGCGAAAGGATTGCCCTGAACTGAATCAGAATCG